>NC_049901.1:31382828-31677828 GCF_001411555.2 Juglans regia | reverse complement strand
CGCTTGGGTCCGTGTTATCAGTTAACATATGGTGAACTATGCTTGCGTCCATGACACCATCTAACATATTATAACATGTAGTGAAACACACTTGGATCCGTGTTATCACATATCATATGGTGAATTACACTTGAGTCCGTGGCACCTCATAACATAACCTGTGGTAGAGCATGCTTGAGTCCATGTCACCTCAAAACATCATATCTTTCATGTGGTAGACCATGCTTGAGTTTGTGACTTGCACATCCACCCATAACATAAGACCAATTTTAAAGTTTACTCATCATTCATGTGTTTCTTACTAACTTTCATAATGCATGAGAACATGTTTGACTTCATGAATTTATCTGGCATGGCATACTCTTGTGCATATCATAACATTATACATGGCAATTAATATGAGTCTTATACCACATAGCATAACATAGGCATGGCATAACATGATCTAAACATTACATGACCATTACATGGCATACATGATCTAAGTATTACATGAACATTACATGGCATACATGTGATTTTCATGACATCTCATCCATCTAACATCAATCCATATCAGCATAGCATACATAGGCTCATTTACAAGCATATCATCATAATTCATAGTGGTTCGTGAAAAGGGGCCTAACTTTGACCTTGCTCATAGCGTAGCGTAGATAAACATCACATTTTTCATGCACAATTAGAATAACAGAATTGCTACAGCTACCCGGCGTTGCGTACCTTTTGCGGAACCGGCTGGCGTGGCCAGTATTATTTATAAAAAACAAAAACAAAAACAGAGGCAGAAGGAAATCAAACCCATCCCCAACACCAAAATTGTCTCAGTTGCTAACTTGCTACAGATCCCCTAGCGCTAAAATCCAAAATCAGTTTCACTTGCAAAGCAAACCAAAGAAAAAAGTTGTAGCGTCGAGTACTAGCCTGTAGCGTCACTAGTAAAATCGGTCTCACTTGCAAAATCGGTTTAACTTGCAACGCAAACCCAAATCTGTCTCAGAAATCAAACCCACGACGGGTACTTGTAGCGTCGCCGAACCCCATAGTCTCGAAGAAAGATCTGGATCTACGCCGGTGGTCGATTTCTGAAAGAGAAGTTGTGCCCGTGCTGGGTATGAGCATCTTTTGGTGTTTTGTTTTAATTTTTATATTACCACTTCTGCGTATGAAAATAAAAGAACATAGAGAGATTAAATTCCTGCGAGAAAGTAGGGCTTTTTTGTTTTGATTATGAACATTTTTGTTGAACCATATCATTGCTAAAGTCTCCCAGTAGTTTTGCACAATGTAGTAGCTATATTGATTTATTTTGCAATTCTTCTCTCCATGGATTTTTTCTTCATTTAAAAGCTGTTCTATAATATGAAGATGGGAGTGCTGCGAAAAAAGTGAGAAGATGAAGATGAGAAGAAGATGCGCAGTAGATACAAAGAAGAAGTGAGATGAAAAAAATGGGTCTGCATGAAGAAGTACCTGATCGTGTTCGTCTCCGTGTTTGAACCAAATTGTAGTGATTTTGGGTATAAACGAAACATCCTGTTTTATTTTATACACATGGATGGCCGTGTACGCCGGGTTCCCCAACCCCGGGTGCAAGTAGCTTTTTTCTTAGAATAATTACAGCACACATATAATTATGATCATGCTACTTACCTCTTAGTGTTGCTTCCACAATCTCACATCGTAGCTCGTGACCTATACGATGCACTAATCATCACTAACGTTTCTTAGAACAACATGTCGTAGCATTCTAATTACTTGGAATCATACCATAGAGATAATTTAATAAATATTCAGTTATACTAAAATTAATAGATAGTAATATTATTTAAAGCTCATAACATATTCCTTGATTTTCTATTTAAATATAACATAATAATTTTATTAAAAATCCAATTAAATAGACAACTGGAATATTAACTAGAATAATAGACTCAATAGTATACTTTAAAATATAATTTAAATTCCTTATAACTTACTATTGTAGCATGGTTTATAAAAAGATTAATACTTAATAACATAATTTAACTCCTAAGTATGTTCTTGAAAAATAAGGTTTTTGGACTAATATTACCGGGCCCAAACTAATCTTAAACACAAGTCCCATTTAAAACTAAGCCCAACCCCAACAAAACTCAACCTAATAAAAAGGGCATTTTGGGAAAACATCGTAAATGGGCATGGGCATTTTGGGAAGGGCGAAGACAACAATAAAAGGAAAGAAGCACAGAGGCTACGGAAGAGGAGCATCGTGGGACAGGAGGATTTGGGACTCACCGAGAGAGAAGGAGAGATGCGACAGTGGAGGTGAGTTGAGTTCAACGGCGGCAACCAGAGGATTCCTCTGAATATGGTGGTGCGACATAGGGAGAGAGTTATGAGAGAAAGAGAGAAACTATCAAACCGAAAGTAAAAAAGAAAGAGGAGAGTGGCAGACAATCGTGGCTTTATCAGAATAGTGGGGATCCGGTGGAACTTGGCTGGCCAGCAGTTTCTGGGTTACCTTGTGGTGGTCCGGCGTCCTCTAAGGTTGACAGTAGGTAGTGGCAACAACACACACAACTGTTAGTTAATAACAATAGAGAGAGAAATGATAGAGAGATATGGGTCAACGCACGCGGTGGAGGAAGGAGGGCTTACCGTCAACGTTCTCTATGGTCGTTTCCGATGAGGAGAGAACCTCGGTTTGCTAAGAGGGTCTACAGGGCTCTGCTAAGGGCTAGTTTGCTATAAGGAAGGTGATAGGGCTTTTATTTTCAACATGGGGGCTTGCTGTGAGAAAGGATTTGGCCACAAGGGTGCTACTGGTTTGATGAAGGGAATATTGTGAATAGAAAGGAAGGATTTATGGGAGGGTTTTCGGAGCGTGAATTGGTTACCAAATAGGAAACTATTCAAACTAGGAAACCAACAAAAGAATACACGGGGTTCTGATAGGGGAAGAAACCCAATCAAGTAAAATCACTATTTTAAAAATTATCTGTTATAATATTTACTAAAATAATAATAATAATTATAATTATAAAAATAAAAAAATCTAAGCCCTAATTTATGACCCGTATGTTACAGGCTAAGGGCTCGAAGGGGGTCTCTTAGTGTCATCTTCTGTCATCTCGTCCTGGGTGTGGTAATAGTACTCATAATGCTCGGAATCATAAAAAGCATTAACTCTTTCCTCATTGAACCTCCACTATGGATCCTCGCTCTCAAGCCAAGGATCTCCCTCCTCACGGAAACGAACGCGACTAATGAGCAGTCAGAAAAATCTAATGTGTCGAGGGGATAGGGGTTAGGATATAGCAGCTCCTGCTTAGCATGACGCTGGTCAGCTGCCTGCCTCGAGTAAGGTTGATCTGGTGTAGCTGAAGGAGTCAATCTAATACGGCGTCTAAGCCATTGAACCCTAGTCTCTGCCATCCACCTGACAGGGTCATATGGCTGGCGCTCTTCATGTGGCAAGGCTCTCCTAATATAGACATTACCTCTCCCGTCATAGTCAAGGACGTGAGTCCTATGGTACTCCAACCTCTCCTGCTAAGTCCAAAAGGTATCAATCATACGGTCTAGTTGTCTACGTCACTATTCAACTCTAAGCCTCCAGAGTCGACTGGAGATCATATATGTTCGTTGGGCAGCTATACCATTTCCGGCCATGGCGCAACTATAAATGACAAGAGAAATGTAGGTCATAGGAAAAAATTAAATGGATGCCATGCATGCATGAATGGGTACGAATGCCATGATGTTGCGTGATGCCACACAAGTCACAAGCCAAACAAATAGGGGTATTTGTTTCTCAAATCAACTTCCTTCTCCCAAGTAGCTTCCTCTACATCGTGATTCCGCCATAGAACCTTAACCAGCGGAATTTTCCGATTTTGAAGTTCCTTATCCTCCCAATCTGTGATCTGAACAAAAGTTTCTTCATAAGTTAGGTCGAGTTGTAGCGAAATATCCCTCGTATCTACAAATGTTGGTGTTTATTTCTCGAAGCTCTTCTTGGGCGAAGATACGTGGAATACGTTGTGAATTCTTTGGAATTCGGCTGGAAGATCCAGTCTATAAGTGACTGCTCCTACTTTTTCTAGTATCTCATAGGGTCCTACATATCTCGAACTTAACTTCCCCTTTTCCCAAACCTAAAAACTCCTTTCATGGGTGATACTTTGAGGTAGACCCAATCACCAACTTTGAACTCAAGGTTCTTTCTTCGATATTCGGCATAGCTCTTCTGTCTATCTTGGGCAGCCGATTTGATCCTTCATTTCTTGAAGAATCCCTGCACCGTAAATCTTTCCCTCTCATACTTCATCCTAGGGCTGGGCAAAATTTTGGAATTTCCGACTCCGCCCGACATCCGCTCCGATTCCGACTCCGACGGAGTCGGAGTGGTCGGATTTCGGAGTCAGAGTTCGAAACTACTCCGAACCCCGTTTCGGAGTCGAAGTCCGACTTTGAATTTAAAAAAAAACGTCGTTCCACTTAATGGGGGGCGCGGAGGGGAAACCCGAGCCCCCCCCCCCCCCCGATTCCCTTCTGGCTTCTTCTTTCTTCCTTCTCTGTTCTCTGTTCTCTGTTCTCTCTAGTCTGCTACGTCTGCACTCTGTTGTGTCTCGCGTCTCCGTTGCCACCGTTCCTCATTGCTTCTCTGTGCGACTTCAAGCTAAGCTTCAGCCTCCGTTCAGCCTACGGTGAGAGTGAGGGGTTCCGAACTTCCGAGCCCTAGAATTAAATCAAGTAGTTTAATTAATTAATTTTATGTAAATGTCTCTCACTTCTCTTGTGAATTGGTATTTTGTTGTGATTCTTCTGAATTGATTTTGTAAATTTGTAGTAAGGAAATGTGTTTAATGAAATGTACGCTGTGTTTGTAAGTTGTGTTGTATGCATGCATAGTGTTTTAAAATGTGTAAGAGATGTTAACTCCGACTAATGAACACTTGCAAGTATAATTCTCAACACTCTTCTTTAAATTCACATATATTCTTTAATCAAAATCGCCTATACATGATGGCTAGCTTAATTAATTGGTTTAATTAGCTATCGTTCCTATATATATATATAATGTTCGGCCTCATTAAAAGCGAATGCCAATGATTGATCAATCTAGCTCAAGCTGGGCTTCGCCAGATCAAATAAATGTACTTAATTAATTTCACCAAATTAACGGTAAATATAATTATAAGCCCATCATTTTCTTGGTGCACCAATAATATTATTGGTGCTACAAGGAGCATATATGTCATGTCTAATTAACTCGTTACTTTTATTTAGAGGCGGCCTGCAATTTAATTGCTAATTAGGCCATGATCAATGCCTTTGTCTTGTATACATAATATATATATATATATATATAGATAGATCTCAAGCTAATTAATTTCCTCGATCCATAACGATTTTAAGAAAGCAAATTAATTAAGCAAGCATGAAAATGGCAATTGAATGTTGTCTCATAATTAAAGTAGTGGCTAATCATCACATCTCTGTCTAGTTAAAGATGATCATAATCACCTACATGACACAGAATTAGCTCCTAATTTAACATTTTAAATAAACTCTGTGTGTGTATGTGTGTGTGTGTGTGTGGACGCTCATGCATATATGGAGACCACAACTAAACTAGCTCATCCGCCCATTCATATAGATAGCTAGCAGTTTGATCAACTACAGTAAATGAACTTGTAGCTAAATTAATTTGTCCGATTAGCAGTAGTACTTAACACTATAATTGTTGTGCTGTATTGAACATTATAAATTTTGTGTAGTAGTATTTTTTGAAAACTAGTGTATTGATGCTCGTTAAGTTTTAGTGTTTTACTTATGTACATTGTTTAGAAGTGTATTCTCAAAATTAAAACTTGATACATATAACTATTAATTGTTGTGTTGTTCTCACATGTCCCACGCCTTTTAAACTTGAGCATTGAACCCCGGCCTCTCTGCCTCCAACTTTCAGGTTCTGGATATTGTCAATTTTAGTGCTTAGCATGTAAACCTTGTTTTACACACACGCATAGATAGATAGATAGGCAAACATTGTTTTTCATCTCATAGACCTACACATCGATGCTGAGATTTATTTATTTATTTAAACTCTTATTTTTTCAGCTTCACTCAAAATCTTAAACCAATGATGAACTTATAACTTAAAATATTAGTACCCTCAGCAAAGCACCAGTGTGTTATTTGAGGGGTTCCCCTTGCAATAAATAATTTTATATCTTTGTGTAAAATAGTATTTACATGTGCCCTCTTGTAATGAATAATTTTATATCTTTGTGTAAATTTAAATGTTTAATAAAGGCTAGTTATTTTTTAAACTATTTTTTTTTCATTATTATTTTTTCAGCTTCTTTGATTGTGACATGGATCGTCCACAAGGGGATGTGGCGGATGCCAATGCTACAACTCCTACACCGGTGGGTACTTCCACCCTTAAAGCCACATCTAGAGCAGCTACATCTTGTGCAAGTAGTCGACTCTCACTCCTAGTTGATATAGAGGATGAGGATATGTTCAACGAAAAGGAGAAGATGCCAATTGAGCAAGATCAACCACCACGGCCTTCTAAAAAGAGGTCGTGGACATGGGAGACTTGCATTTCCTTCCATATAAAGCTTCATAAGGTGCCATCGGAATGGTGGCCTGGAAGCTATTATTGTATGAAAACTTAATTAATGGCAAAAGCCTCTCCCAATCGCCTTTTTCATGCAAGACACATGCCCTCAGCATGTCTTCCAAAGTCTAAATTGTTTGTTCAGTTTGCCCATCAATCTAAGGGTGATAGGCAGTATTGAATTTCAAGTTGGTGCCTAAAGCTTCCTGAAGGCCTTGCCAGAAACAAGAGGTGAAACTTGTATCCCTATCTAATACGATCATTTTTGGAACTCCACGTAGTCGCACTATTTCTGATATAAATAGCCGAGTTAATTTCTCCGTAGGGTTGGTATTTTTCACCAGCAAAAGGTGAGCACTTCTTGTTAGGCGATCGACCAAGACCTAAATAGAGTTATTTCCTTTTGAAGTTCTTGGTAGTCTAACTACAAAGTCTATGGATATATCCTCCCATTTCCATTTTGGGATTGGAAGTGGCTGTAATTTGCCAGCGGGTCTCTGATGTTCTGCCTTGACTGTTTGACAAACATAGCATTTATTAACATACTCCGCTACATCCTTCTTTAAGCCTTCACACCAAAAGTGTTGCTTTAGGTCCTGATACATTCTTGTGCTTCTTGGATGAGCCGTGTATGGAGTCTGATGTGCTTCTCTTAGTATCTTATCCTTGATTTCTGGATCAGTTGGAATCTCCTTCCGGTCTTGGTGATACAACAACCATCATCCCTGAGGGTGAATCCTTCTGGCCTTTCCTTCTTTTCTACCCTTTGCCTGATCTCTACCCATATGGGATCTTCCATCTGTCGCTTATTTACTTCCTCCCATTCTATAGGTACAAATTCTTGTACTGCAGCGAGAGACGCATCAGGATGAAGATCCTTAATCAATAAACTTCTCATGCTATGCTGGAGTGACTCCATTTTTAAGGCGGGATCTGAGGGATCATCATTTTGCGACTTTCGATCTAGTGCATCTACTACCACATTAGCCTTGCTAGGGTGATACTTGATTTCACACTGGTAGTCGCTAATCTTTCCCACCACCTCCTCTGCCTCATATTTAAATTTTTTTGACTAAATAAGTACTTGAGACTTTTGTGGTCAGTCTAGATTTCACAAGTTGCACCATACAATTAGTGCCTCCAAATCTTTAAGGCGAAAACTACAGCGGCTAGCTCCAAGTCATGGGTGAGGTAGTTTTGCTCATGGTTCTTCAGTTGTCGTGAAGCGTAGGTGACAACCCGCTCACCTTGCATGAGTGTGCATCCAAGTCCTGATTTGGATGCGTCGTTGAATACTACGTAAGGCTAGTATGGGGTTGTGAGTCTTTTCTTGAGTTCCACAAAACTCCACTCTCACTTCTCTATCCAAATATAATTAGTGTTTTTCTTGGTTGGGGAAGTAAGAGGTCCTGGCAGCTTGGAGAATTCTTCCACGAGTCGTCGATAGTAACCAGCTAAGCCCATGAAACTTTGAATCTCATGCACACTAGTCGAACGTTTCCAATTTACCACAACTTCGACCTTGCAGGGATCAACTGCTACTCCTTGGCTCGATATTACGTGCCCTAAGAATTTTACTTACTTGAGCCAAAATTCACATTTGTTAAATTTGGCGTACAACCAAAGTTCTTTCAACCTTTCCAAAGCCAAACGAAGATGTTGTTTGTGCTCTTCCTCACTCCTAGAGTAAATTCATATGTCGTCAATGAATACGACAACAAAGTTATCCAGGTAGGGTCTAAATACTCTGTTCATCATATCCATGAATGCAGTAGGGGCATTACTAAGAATTTGTAGTGTCTGTATCTAGTTTGAAACATTGTTTTAGGGATATCATGTTCCCTAATCTTGAGTTGATGATAACCAAACCTAAACTCTATCTTCGAGAACATTGATGCTCCTTGCAATTGATCTAACAGGTTATCAATACGCAGTAATAGATACTTGTTCTTAATCCTTACTTTGTTCAATTCCCTATAATGAATGCATATCCTCAAAGACCCATCCTTCTTCTTTACAAATAGAACTGGTGCACCCCAAGGTGATGAATTAGGCCAAATGAATCCCTTTTCCAGCAGTTCTTCTATTTTCTCCTTTAGTTCCTTCAGTTCTAAAGGAGCCATACGATAAGGTGCCTTATGGACAAGGGTTGTAGCAAGTTCTAGCTCTATAATGAATTATGTTTCTCTATCAGGAGGTAATCCGTGTAGATTGTCAGTGAAAACCTCAGGATAATCTTCAACTATAGGTATCCCCTGAATCTCCTTACTAATACCGTAATCTTCCACTATGAATGCTAGGTAGGTCGTGGCACAATTAGCGATGCACTTCCTTGCTTGCAAAGCCGAAATTAGAGAAGGGGTAACCTTCACAGTCCCTTTCGTATAACGGATCTGTCCATTTTTGGGTGATTCAAAGATAATCTCCTTGTTCTGAAAATCTATCCTACAACAATGTTTGGCTAACCAGACCATCCTTAGTATAATGTCAAATCTTAATAGGTTGAAGATGATCAAGTTGGCTTCCATCAATCTACCTTCTAGGCTTAGTGGGCAGTTTTTCAATATGCAGGTATAGGTGATCGTGCTTCCATTAGGAATTGACACTACTATAACTTGAGGTAACGTCTAGGTCAACAGGTTACATGTGCATGCAAACGCCACAGACACAAAAGACCTTGTAGCGCCGGAATCAAACAAAGAGCAGGTTGTATATTCATATAGCGCGATCTTACCTAAGGTGTAATCAACTACCAACTACTTAGCATCTAATTCAAAAAAACAAATTACTAAAGAGGACTACTTAAAGAAAAATCCCAGTGATGACTCCCGCCTCTTCATCTTCGAGAATCTCCTCGTTCATCTCACCAGGGGTGATAGTGTACACATGAGCTTGGGCATGCGACCTCTGATTGGGCCTATTATTAGGAGCATTCCTTCCACTTTGTGCATTTTGAGGGCACTCCTGTATCATGTGTCCTAACTAACCGGATCGAAAACATACTCCTAAAACCACTCGACATTCTCCACCGTGATTCTTTCTGCACTTCTTACAAGTAGTAGGTGGGGTTGTCATAATGACTTTGCCCTTGTTGGCTCCCTATATAATCCTACTTTTGGCATTATTCCCTCCTGTAGAGAAAGAAGTAGCCCTTTTTCCATTCTAGCTTAATATGGGCTGCCACGCTTCGTTGTTCCGCTTCTGTTATCGCGACCACGTTAACTAACTCCTAGAAATTGTTGATGCAAAACCTGGCTATGTAACTGCGAATCCAGGGTTGTAGTCCTCCTTGAAACTTCTGGGCCTGCATCTTTTCCGGGGCAATCAGATGTGTAGCGAACCTTCCAAACTCCATGAATTTTGCAACAAATTGTTCGACTATGAGATTGCCTTGCACCAAAGTGGCAAACTCTTGAGCCTTATGAGTTTTCTTCAATTCAGGGAAGAATCGAATGTCAAACTACTCTTTGAACCTATCCCAAGTCAAAGCAATGATATTGCCCAATCCCCTTATTAGCAGTTGCCTCTTAGTATCCCACCAGATACCAGCTTCTCCTTGAAGCAGATGCCCTGCTTACTGTACCTTCTACTCTTCCGTACATCCACTAATCTTGAAGGTCCTGTCAAGACCTAGTAGCCACTTGTTGGCTTTCATTGACCCCCATGAAACTAGGATTTTTGTATATTAGAAATTTCTCATATGAGCAATCTTGGCTCTCTTGCTTTTCAACATGCGGGTGTGGCTGTTTTCGGTTTTGCCTCAGGATTGTCTCCTGTTGCTGCTTCATGGTTTCCGTCATTTGGAAAATTGCTTCTCTCACGTGCCATTCAAACAGCGGTCATGTTCCTGACGAGCATCGGACCATTCAGGATTTCTTTCCCTTCTCTCACGTGTCATTTTGCTTCAGTCTTCAAATCCTGTGAGGCACGTGTATCAAGTCCAATGCCTACTGCAAGATTCAAGCCTATCCAATCTAAAGGTTAAAATTTATACTTTGGCATATCATTCCTAAAGATATGTGGTACCCAGAGACGTAGTTGATCTAATACCACCCTATGAAGCCCCCAACCTCCGCTTTGGATGGAATGGAGATTTAGAGTGTCCAGACATGCAACATAAGGTTACATACCCTCGTTCATGATAGTTAATATGCAATGCATCCTATAAATGTATCTAGCAGTATGCAATAACCGCAGCGGAAAATGGGTGACTAAAGAAAACTTATGCTAGAATAAGCTGAAATATCCCAATGTCATTCATAACCATCACGAGTTCAAAACATAAGGTAGTATAATCTTAGTACAATTATTCTTGATAAGAAGTCTCCATAGCTAAATCAAATGTTTCATGCGTTCTAATGCACAAAGGGTTAGAGCTATAAACATCAAAATGAGGTCCAATCTTTTGTCGAGATTCGGCTCCTCTTCAGTCAATCGGATCCACTGATCCATCTAGTCCATCCTCGTCAGGGACTGACAAAAATTCTATCATTGAGTGGAATGATAGTGGGTCTACAAGAGGTGAGATTTACTTGAAATCTCAGAAAGTTAGACAACCAACGTACACAAAGATAAATTATGTATGATGAATGATAAAAATGAAATGCATGTGATGTAGAGAAATCAGTGCATTTCTCCTATCTAGATTCCTCAACATTTTCAGAAAAACTTGAGACACATTTCTTACTTCAACTTTAAAAAACATATAGTTCATCATAACGTTTCATAAATATTAGCAATTCACATTTAATCATAACATTAACATCATAACGTATAGTATTGTCACAATTCTCCATATGCAATGTAAGTACCTGCTGATGACCATAGTACAACTCACGTTGAAACTACGTTGTCTGCAAACTCGTTCTCAATGCTTTGGTAACATAACATAACATAACATCATTATAACATGTACACCCACCAACCTTAGGTGTCCAGACTTAATTTCGCTCCGACGTTCTTTAAAAAGAACTCATTCAAAGCTCGTTGGCTATTATTCATCAACCAAGGGTTACCACTCCATTTTTATTCACTCTAGAATGGACATAAGAGTTTCACTAGGATAATTCCCCATCCTAGCCTTTGGGGTCGTTAAAAAAAAATTCATGCTATGCTTGTAAAATATAGTTCATGACATGTGCATATATAGCAAATTTTCATGTGAAAATGACATTTATATGCAATATGTTAAAAATGGTAAAAATGTCACATGTCATGTAGGTAAGTAGTCATGTACTCGATGTATTATATAACATGATGTTTCTTGCTCAAAATGACAACTATAACATGAATGTGGCATTTCTCAATAAATCATAAATAACTTATCAAGATGTAAATTAGAGGCCAACGTACAAACTACCTGAGTTTGGAAAAACATAGCAATTAATCAAAGTTTTACTAAGTTAAGACTTGAACTACTATGGAATATTTTCCTAATCAAAAGGTTTCAAAAATAGATATTTTTTATAAATACTCCTAGACTTTCAAAAATTGCTACTAAGGCCCTAATTTTTCACTATTTACAAACAAACTCTAAATTTAACCAAACTTCATAAACCTTATATTTTTCATATTCTAAAATCATCTATGCCCTTAGAATTCCAAAAATCAAAGTGGAACTAGTCAAAATACACTCAACCCGTGGCATGCACTCTAGTTGATACTTAAGTGTAATTTCAACTATTGACCCTTATGAATGCAAGCATATTCAATTCTTTTTAATTAAAAATAATTACTATGCTTAATCTTAGGTGAACAATTTCATTCCAACACTTAATCATGGCTAAAAACCTTAATCTCTATTAAACTAGTCCTTAAGCATGCATGATATCTCTTAGGCCTAGTTTGTTTTCGGAGATGAGATGAGATGAGATGAGATTAAAGTTAAAAAGTTGAATAAAATATTGTTAGAGTATATTTTTTAATATTATTTTTGTTTTGAGATTTGAAAAAGTTGAATTGTTTATTTTATTTTGTATTGTAAGTTGGGAAAGTTGTAATGATTAAATGAGATGAGATGAGATGAGATGTTTTCCCAAAACAAACGAGGCTTTAGTCTTTTTCATCAAGAAAAGTTTCAAAAACTGGAATGAAATCATGTAATTATCTTCTTATCCCCATCACAATTTTTTCTAAATACTCATATCTCAAGCTTAGGTGAAATAAATCAAAACTCAATAAGTTAAGCATAAATTAAAACCTATCATGACATGCTTCTAATCTCAAAATCAAACCTTCAATGATCATTCTAAGACATTAATACATCATATCAAAATATGCTAAGACATGCCATAACTAAAATTTCCACTTAAAACAATTTAAACACTTAATCCCACCATAATGAACTCGGTTTTGATTTAAGCATGGTAACCTTTTCTACACTAATCCAAAATTCACTTCAACACTTCAAAGCAACACATAACATGCAAACTAAGATCTAGGGCAAGAAAAATTACCATTTTCGTGGCCCTCTAAAGCTCCCAACACAAGAACTCTAAAAAACTTCCCAAGAACACTCGAGAACACTCGATTTCTTTCTATGGCTCACTAAGGGAGGATAAGCTCTCAAGATCTGAAGAGAAGCTTGGAAAAGTGGTGTGGATGAAATGAGGGAGTGGAGGGGGGTTTTATAGGCTTCAAGAGGGGAGGAGATGTTGGCTTTGGTTCATGGTGATTAGGTGAAGTGGGCAGTGGTGAAGGAGTTTGAATTTTCCAGCTTGGTTGCATCACCATATGCAGGTGAATAGTAACCCAAATCAAATTATGGTCTTCATTTTCAGGTGTTGCAAAGTGCTAAGTGGGTGCAGGAGCAGCCATGGGGTGAAAAATAAAAAAAGGAAAACAAAAATGAGGCATGAGGATGAGTATCTTGACGGATTTTCATTTTGTTCTTGCATCACCTTTGTTTTTATCTCCATGGCTGATTTGTGTAGGTATCATGACACTCCTTGAAGGCTTTTTTAGATGGTAGAAGGTGGAGGGTTGACTGTCATGTAATAATGTATGTGCAGCTTAAAGAAGAGGGTGAAATGGGGGTGTTGTCAAGTGATGTCTTGCACAAAAGCCAATTAGTTTTGGATCTATTTGGGGTGGCTTTGGGTCAAGGTTCACCATGATGGTTGGAGGGGCTCTTGGGGATTGGAGGAAAAGGGAGGTGGCCTGTGGTGGTTGCTTAGCCATGTGCAAAAATGCAACCAAAACACAAGCCATTCGGTTTGGCTTCAACTAGAACTCCAATGGAATCAGTTGGCTTCTTTGGCTAAGTTTCCTGAGGGCAAAAATGTCCAACACTCAAACTGAACCAAGGGGATAATATGAGGTGTTAAAAGATAAAAATACCCTTGAGGAAAGAATGAAATTGGAGTGGACTAGGGGCTGAATTGGTATAATGCAAGAAGAGTGATGTATCAGGGCCGATTGTGGTTTTGGGCATTAATGTCTTTGCTCTTAATGACATGTGTGAATATTTATCTAGGGATCTAATATGATCTAAAAATGATGAAATTGAATAAGAAAATAAGAAAATTTCAGATAAAAAAAGGTGAGAAATAATTAAAAGGAAAATTAAGCTTAAAACATAATTTTAGAGATCACTAATCATGTGGGGTTTGATCCATGCTCTTAACCAAGTACAAAATTTAATTTGAGTCCAAAGAAGTCCTTAGGGGTGTGGGCTACAACTTGTGAGGAAAACTAATGATATAGTGTATGTGGGCTTCAAATAAAAGTGTAAAAATGCAAGACAAGGCTTTGGGCCTTGTTGGGCTTAAAAAGGCCAGGAGAAGGAGTTACATGATTTATCAGCTTTGGGTGTGAGTTGATGGTAGGCCTTGATTCCAGATTTTAAGAGGTGACGAGAGACCTCAAAATCCACAAAGATGGAGCTTGAAAGGCTTGCCTTATCATAAATGGGTCATGGATCAATGCTAACACCAAATTAGGCCCAAAAGGCCTTATGTCTCCCTCACACTTGAGCCAAACCTTTCTAAGGCTAACCCATCGAGACTTGAACTCTTATAAGGCTTGGTTCAAGGTTTCTAAGTCTTGGCCCGTAATGTTCTAAAGGTTTAAGGGTCATAAGTGTAGCACTAATGGACTTGCTTTCTAAACTATTCATTCTTAACCATTGAGTTTAACCACTAATGACACTAAGTGCTATAGTTTAATGGGTAAAATAAACGTAACTAATTCCCAAAAATAAATAATAAATCTTATGCAAAAAGAAAATGAAAAGCCAAAATATATAATATTATAAACTCATTCTAAAGAAGATTAAGGGTTAATCCTAATAAGTAATTAGGCGTAGTGTTACACGTGACATAGAGGGAGTTAAGTTTTGTGGCATTTGACTCTGGAGGCTTGCTCACTAGTGGTTTCAATGGGTGTTCCGTGGCTAATGGCGTGCTAGTTCTTCCAGAGTTGTCCAAGCTTAGTGACTAGAGTTGAGACCTGAGACAGGGAGGCTGCGCTGAGAGCTTGTGCGAGAACTAACCTATGTTTTTGTGTGAGGGGCTGGAAACCAAAAAGAAGTTAACAACTTTTTAAAATGCCAAAAGGAAGCAAATTCGGTGTATTCAGAGTTCTAACATTCATTAGCTCGTGTCTAAGTTAATGAGTTTGGTTCCATGATAAACAAGTGAAAAAAAGGCGTCCATCCAAGTAGTAAATAGGCAACCTACAGCTGATATTGACCAATCAGTCAAGTGAATTAGATGGAATGAAACGAAGTTTTGGAAGGTTCAGTAAGATCAACCTGTACATTCTATACCCACCATGCTTCTGTCTGGAGTTTTTAACACAGCACCAATGTAAGTCCCCAAAAGAAGAATTTCGCTTACAATCATGCACCATGAAGTTCCATCATAATACACAATTATGCAAGACCATAGAGTCGTCAAAATGAGCATCATAGGGAAATTTGTCTCAAGTAAGCTAAATAACACATATTACACGAGCCTTGAAGTGCACCTGCAACAATCGCACATGCCTTGCATACACTTCCCATGCAGCCAAATTTCCCTCCAAAGCAGATTCGCTTCGTGCAAACATTCAAGAGAGATCTCCACTTCACATTTACTACATCAAAGCATACTAAAGGAGATCCGTAATTTCACGAAAGCATCCAAAGAAGATCTGGAGAGAAAAAATCAACCAAAGCATAGCTTCTTCCAAAACCTTTAAAAATTATCCGTTGGTATCCTCAGTCACTTCACTGATTCTGAGTTTATCCGGCTGCTACTCTCCCCACTGGCATTGAACCCAGCAATGGGCATGGAACGGTTACCAAAATCTAATAGAAGTTTCCGTTGGTGCTCATTAGTGTGAGGAAGACTGGCACGCAGAAGCTCAACAGGCATTTCCCTACTAATAGCTAGGGCTGCATCTGATCCAATGACGTCTGTACTTGGCTGGATCTGTGAACATATGGATTGCACTATAGTTTCATATTTACTCAGGCAATACTTGGTAAGAAGTGTGAAAAATTCATCAAATGAAGCTTGCCACAGCGCACGATTAGGAATGCTGCAGTTGCCAGCAGCATGAGGATCAGTTAAGAGCTCAGTAGCCCTTTCAAGAACAGATTTCAAAATAATAGAGGCCCCATCACCAGCAGGGCTTCCAACTGGGCGCAATGGTGGCTGCTCTGAAGAACAAACAACTGCAACAAGACAAGCACTTAGCGACCGTAAATCCATGACCTTGACACATGAGGAAACTGTCTTCGCAAGATGAGTGGTTGTCTCAGCTGCTCCAGGATCAGATTGAAGGCCGCCGAACAAAAACCTTAAATGACGAAAAATAGCCATACAAACAATACGGGCAAGCTCGCTACCAGAGAAGAGAAGCTGAAGGAACCTAGATAAGAGTTTTCGACCCTTGGGAAGAGAGACCAATCGTAAGAACACAAGGTCATCCTTGGAAGTCAGCCCAGTGTGGCTGGTTTTGCCAAGTGGGTCTACAAGTTGAAGTGATGTTGCCAGACCTTCTAGAAGGATCTGTCGCCTTCGCCTGAGCTGAGCCCCACCATCCTGGGATGCACTAGATTGTAGAAACCGATCAATATCATCGACATCAAGAAGAAGACAAAGTCCATCCTCAATGGTGATTCTAGCAGCAAGCATCGGTTCCTGTTCCAGAGGCTTCTCAGAGACTTTCTGGTCGGAGCTATCACCAGAAGCAGAGGGAGGAGGGTCAACTTCAAGGAGGGGGCGAGGTCTGCGTATGGAAGAGAGAGGTATCCTACCAATAGCATCAATAGAGAGATGAGGATGTTGTTCTGTACTATTACGGCCTCGAGAAGGGAGCTCCCTCAAGTGAGATGGGCAGAAAGGCTGTTTCAACCTCGATCCAGTAGCTCTTTTGGCAAGACTTGCTTGGTGGTAATAGTCATCAATGTATGGGTCATTGCCATGTGTAGCAGCATGCTGCATTTTAAGTATATTCTCTATTTCTTCAGATGTCATATACTTGGATCTAATTTGGACCCACCCAGTCTCACTTTTCTGGCTACTAGTATCAGATCCTTGGTGAGAAAAACGAAGATTATGTTTGCTCCTTTGTGATGATTTTGGTCTTTGGTCTCTCATATCAGCCAATCCAAACTTTGACTTATGTGAGGACGATGGATGGACATTATACTGTTGGGACTGTAGTGCGGCAAAATGGGCCAAAGAGGGTAATTGATGGTGCAGTCTCTGCTGTTGCAGCATCTGCTGTGGTGCCATTATTTGTGGGGACCTGAGACCATTTTGATGAGGTAACTGTTGTTGCACAATAGTGTTTAAAAGGCCTGCGTGATCCCCATGCAGTATACCAGCATGGTTGGCCCAGAGATTTTGCGGCCTGCTATTAAAAGAAAGGCCACCACTGGTGAACTGAAGCATATTTCCACCATAATTCAAACCATGAGATAAACCAGCCAAGTGATGAGTAGAGTTAGAACACGGAGAGGGGTTTGGTGTAGAGAAGGGTATCTGTGGACCACCACCAAGAAAAGACATATTAGGGTGGTGTGGTGAACCTTGTTCGGATCTGCTTCCAGGTGGAGGGAAAGACGTGAATGTTGATTTAGGTACTAGAATTGGTTCACTAGAGTAGCGATGCAGCACCGGTTGCTGCTCCGGGTATGAGGATGTTCTGTACAAAGGTTTGTATTCTGCAACACGAGCAGAGGGTTGAGGTTGTGATGACCACCTCTTCTCTTCTTCAACACCGTCTGTGCCAAACATATGCTGATCTAACCAGTTACCAAAGTCTCCATCTTGTGTCCACTCAGCAGCAGATGAACCTGCACAGAACTTGCCATTAGCGAGAGGGAAGTTCAGAAGGGAAAACAGGGGGCGGTGGGGGCAACAAGAAGCAGTCTTTTGCAATTAACAAACAAATGACGAAAAATGAGGTAAACAAACTAGCACCAGACTTGATCGTCAAAACTTGTTGGTGTCAAATAATTAATAAATTCACCAAAAAAGTGTTTTTCAATGAAGACACTCATTTTGGCAACGAGGGGATTAAATCAATTTGAGAACCATATGAATCAGATTCACTGTTAATCTTAATCAGCCTGATATCAGTAAGCTGCAAGTGTGATGGGAATGAAGAGGGCATTTCATTAAACAGTGAAATTGGTACAATATAGACCCAACGAAAATCTCACATGAACGTTTAAACCCTGATAATATAATCCTAGGAATTGAGCACAAATAAATGGTTCAGACAAACAACAATGGATAAGATTCATATTTTATATGTTCTTTCCAAAAAGCTACAAAAGCGTGTTTTTGTACTTAAAACTTATTAAAAAAAGTGCCAAAAAATGTAGTTAGGTGCGCTTTCATAAATGTACATCACTTTTGATAAGAGAAGCGCTTTAGCCTTGGCACTTTGCAGTAAGCACTTAAGCGTACTGGGGATGTTTGGAGGATGAGATGAGATGAGAATTTTGTAAATAGTAGTGAAATAGTTTGTGAATAGTAGTGAAATGGCTTGAGTTAAGATATTTTATTAGATTTTGGGAAAGGAGAGAGAAAAAATTCAATAAAAAAATTATAAGTTAAAATATTATTAGAATATTTTTTGATTGGCGAAAAATATTGTTAGAATATAACTTTTTAATATTATTTCTGTTTTGGAATTTGAAAAAAATTGTATTGTTTTTGTGTTTTGTTTGGAAGTTTGAGAAAGTTGTAATGATCAGGTAATAATTAGATGAAAAAATTGAAAATTTGAAATTGAAAAGTGTTTGTGTTTGAGTAAATGTTTGGGAAGAAAATTATGAGATGAGATGAGATGGTTTGTGTTTCCAAATAAAGGCATAGAATTAAACCTTTCACTTGCAAAAAAAAATTAAAAAATTGAAATCCACTCTCCATAATAACCAAATTCTTCTAGTCCGTTGAAGCTGAAGGTTGGTTGACATTCAATACTGTAAAATACACAGGGATTGGTAAAAATAATACCAGATCAATCTTCCAGAACACCAATGAATGACCAGCCAACTTTCTGAATGTAAAGAGAAAGAAATGGTTAATCTAGCCATATGGTTCATGAATACTTTAACAAGGTAGTGCAGAAGTTACATACAATTTTGTTGAGTTATTAAAGGGTATTTTACTCTTTTGGCTTATTTTTGTTAATTAATATATGGACAACATTGACAGATATTAAAAGTAAAATGTTTTCTGGTTTAGAACATTCTCTTCTAAAAATCACAGAATACTAAGGCCTTATTTGGTTATACATATGAGATGAGAAATCTATGAATAGTAATGAAATGGTTTGAGTTAAGATTTTTTTGGAGTTGTGGGAAATGAGAGAAAAAATTGAATAAAAATATTATAAAGTTAAAATATTGTTAAGAACATAATTTTTTAAAATTATTTTTGTTTTGGGATTTGAAAAAGTTGAATTGTTTGGAAGTTTGGGAAAGTTGTAATGATTACATAATGATTAGATGAAAAAGTTGAAAAGTTGAAAATTTAAATTGAAAAATGTTTGTGTTAGAATGGTGTTTGGATGCTTTTTTTTTTTTTTTTTTTTATAGGTATGGTGTTTGGATGGTGAGATGAGATGGGGTGAGACCATCTGTAAAACAAAACGAGACCTAAATCACTAAGATACTCTTGACCGCTAATGAATATTTCCTCTGGCTGGTTTTTTTTTCTTTCAGAACTCTAGGATTTGCTCGATCAAGCACCAATGAAGAGATTTTTATCTGTTTCCTTACTTGGGGTCTCTATGTCAAAAACCAAGTCTGAAGCAACTTTAAGATCCCAAAGATCAACTTGGAGAAGTACCAAACTCACTTCTGCATAAAGTGGTTTTTGTCATTGAAATGAATCCCAAAAACGCTTTATGGGAACGAGTAATCAAACGATCACTCTGTGCATGACTGAGTAGGCCCCCATTCCAAGATTCCCATTTTGTAGTAGTAGAAACAAAAGGCTACTTAAAACTTTCAATTAGATTGTAGAATGTCCTGACCCAACTGACACCCTATTGCATCACAAATAATCTAAAGACTACCAAAAGGCAGAAAATATTCACAGTAAGGTTACTCACTTTCTCTTGAAAAAGATCCAGATCCTCTATCACCAATAACTCCCGGGTGTCTTGGTCCTGTTACAGCTCTGTTCAACTGTGTAACATAACAACGTCAACTACTAAATAGGGGTAAAGATTACAAAATTATTTGGGTAGTGCAATTAAGGGCAACATAATATCAATAGAAAAACTAACCAGCATAACCATAGCAATTAAAAGGTTGACTAAACATCATGCAACCATAAAAGCAAAGTGACTATGAATGAGGGGACCACAAGGTGGTAGCTCAGTTGGTATGAGCTGGTATTTTCATGGCTTCGAGGTCAGGAGTTTGAGTCAGGACATAAGTTGAAACCACTTGTGGTAGTAAAGCCTAACCTTTGGGCTTTGGACCAACTGGATACTTTGGAGGTGTTGTGGTAATGGGCTTGCCCTTGGGGCAGTAGCAAAGGCTCAAACTGGACATTCCACAGCGGAGAGGGGCTCCTATGGTCACGCCCAAAGAGAGTTGCTACGCTAGTCGCCCCCACCTCTCCTTTCGAGAAGGGAAAAAAAAAAAAACCTATGAAGGAGGGGGCCATGAAATTTTTTGATCAGTAAATAAGATTTTATTGATCGAAGGAATAGGCAAAAGCCAAGTACACGGGTCATATACAAGAGAAACGCCTAGGAGTGATGTTCTAGTCATACAAGAGATTGGCCATGAATTGAATAACCACTATTGTATATCTACAATTCTCCATGCTAAATAGCTGGTTATAATGTTTGACTGACTAATCGAATGATTTCATCATGTATTACAGAAGTTTGAATAATATAGCTAGGGATAGATTGAGATGGTAGACAGCATCTGGTTCCTGGATCTTGAAGGAATTAAAATTACAAGTACAGGAAATTAACGACCTACTTCTATACTGATAAGGAATAAAGTCTAATGCATTCAACTGTGATTGTCATTAAATGTATATTTTGTGCTCTAAACACCAGCATTGGGAGAACTTTTGTCATAGCCAAGCCCTATAATCTCTAGGTGTGGATAGAAATTCGAACCCTAGGCCCTCAGGCCCATGATTTACTGCATTGTTATTTTGTGTTATTATTTATTATGTTTAAAAATGAACCAGATATTCGATAGGAGATGACATGTTGCATTTTATTAGAAATCAACCAACTCCTAGGCAGACTCAGAATCCATCACAACCTGTTTATAAATTCGAAGAACCTAGCATTAAGAACCCTAGCAGCAGCTGCCACTTTAAGATAGATTAGGACGAGTTTTTAACTCTCCAAGGATTGGGATAGTGCCAAAAAACCATACAGAACTACTAAGATATGCAGCCAAATTCTGGAACAAAGAGGATGGTTTTTAATTGTAAGACATCTAGAAACCCCAAGAAGATGATGATCAGCCCTAAGTTAAGCCCTAGAGTCACCCCCTTATGTTCTCAAAAACCTAAATAATTTTTTGAAACCCTAACCCTAGGTAGCAGTGGCACAGCCTAGAAATTTCCCTAGCTGCCGACCCTTTATATAAACTCTAGACTCCAATCCTCCATAAAGTAACGCAGTCACTTCTTATTAACCTAGCCGTAAAGAATGGTTTCCCTTCTCTTTTTTAGGATTGCTTTCGATCAGGGAGCTTCAGTGGCAGATTATATGGACAACTTCAATGGCTTTTACAGTAGAATGTGAGGCTAATTCGAGCCGTACAGGATTGGGAGGTCGATGACATCTCAGATTTTTTCAGCATCTTGTATGATCATTGTATAAGGCTATGTTGTATCAATCCCCAAATGATTTTCCTTGGAAGTGCTTTTGGGGGAGCAAAATGTCTCGCAAGGTTGCTTTTTGGGTTGGCTGGCTTCTCTTGGGAAAATTTTGACAACTGATAATTTGAGAAAGCATGGTCTCATTTATAATGGATTGGTGCTTTACGTACAAAAGGAATGGAGAATCTGTGGATCACCTACTTTTACATTGAGAAGTGAGAAAGGTTCTTTGGGACGAGATTTTTAATAGGATTGGTGTAACGCCCCAAGGGGGGCCCAAGCCACATATAGGCCTATACTCCAAAAGGACTTGTCAATCATACAATTGGAGCCCCATTAGAACCATTATAAAGAGTATAAACTTCTCCAACCCAAGCAATGCCGGATCTCATACACCATATACCCTTATCATTCAATATGAGGTATCACGATTGGTCTTGCTTAGGTGATGCCTAGGAGGGTGGTGGATCTTCTGCTTGCTGGAGGGGAATTAAGGGTAATCGCCAAATTGCTGCAGTTTGGAAGGTGGTTCCTCTGTCTTATGTGGCGTATTTGGCTCAAGAGGAACGGTCGTCGTTTTGAAGAAAGAGAACGCTCGGCTATCGTATTGGATGGGACCTATTTTCATGATTTATTTGTTGCCTTCTCTAGTTCTTAGCTTGTAATTAGGTGTTTTCTCTTGTATACTCTTTGTGTACTTGGGCTATGCCAAATTATGTGGTTTAATAAATTTCTTTTTACTTGGACTGCCATTAAGGCCTATTGGAAACTCCCACAGTGACTGAAAACAATATCGTGGACATAATGACGACAATCCCAATTGCTTTAGGAATAGAATTACACCATGTATACATGAAACAAACACAGAAAGCAAAGAAACACCAAACTGAAACTTCTACAAAAATGCCCTAAAAAGGGGAGAGAAATCAAGTTCTACCCGTAGTCAAGAAAGTGAAGTTCGTATAGGTATTAACATAGTGTAGTATTGTATAGGTATTAACACTTATCAAAAAAAAAAATAGTATTGTATAGGTATTAACACACAGTTTGTATGGGCTATCTCAATATGATTTATTAGTACTTTCCTTTCCTCTCCCTTATCTTTTATTCATTACTAACATAAATACTCTTTTTTTTATAATTAATAAGAGAAATTTTATTCCAAGTAAATAGGCATAGCCCAAGTACACAAGATGTATACAAATGAGAACACCTACTTGAAAGCTAAAACAGAATACAACTAAAGCAAAACATTACAATCATTCCCATTCCTTACAAGATTCTTCACCCAAAAACTTGTAAGCTCCCTAAAGAACGTTCACAATTTCAAAGCACCTCCCATTCCTCTTCAACCATAAACACCAAAGCAAGCACAAGGGGATCATCTTCAGCACTGCAGTGCTGTTACTTCTCCCCACAATACCTTGCCAGCATGCAAAGAAATCTATCACACGCATAGGCATCACCCAAAAAATGTCAACCCTTGCAAAAATCTCATTCCACAAAGAAGTCGCCACCTCACAATGAAGAAAAAGATGATCAATAGATTCACCATCCTTCTTACACATAAAACACCAATCAATCACCAGTAAGCCTCTCTTCCTCAAGTTGTCCGTGGTTAAAATTTTCCCAAGAGACACCAGCCAACAGAAGAAAGCAACCTTACTAGGCACCTTGGCTCTCGAAATACTTTTCCAGGGAAAATCTTTGACCCCATGACAGGTTAACACCTTTGAAAAAAGAACTCACTGAAAATCTGGAATAACTGTATGCACCCACTGCAGACTATCCTCCCTGTTCTGATCAAGCTTCATCTCATATAATCTTCCAAAAGATCAGAAACTTCACATACTTCCCAATGTCAATGGACAGCCATAATTGTTTCCGTACTTGTTTCCATATTTGTTTTCTTGATTTACTCTTCATATAATTAGCATAATATTTGACAGATTGTATAGGAATAGAATTAGCATATACGTAGTTCTTTCCATGTATAGAATGCTTTGTACAGTTTATATAATAGAGAGAAATCCCAAGGCCAACGATTCGGCCATGCATACAGTATTTTGCCTAATTTTGACATGGTATCAAGAGCCGCATGAATTTTTTTTCTTCTTTCTTCTTCTCGGTTTGTCTCTCGGCGTGTTCTGCGCTGTCCTCTCCCTCATCTTTTCAGTTTCGGGTTTTCTGGGTTCTTCTCAGTGAACCACGTGACAGCTTCTTTTCGGTCTGTTTTGTCTGGGTTGGTGCCGTCGGCACTTTCTGTTCCTGCTTTGTCTCTTCTTGGCAGCTTCTGTTCAGGTCTCAGCAGCTGCAATCTTCTAGTGGGTAATTCTCGGCAGCTTCTCAGCAAACACTTCTGTGCCTTCATTTTTTTTCCGGCACTTTCTTCATTTTGTGACTCCTTGAGTTTTTTTTTTTTTTTTGGGTTGACTGGCTTTGTCTCAGAATTTATTAATTTGTGATGGACTCCGCACCTGTGTCAAGTTTACGGGCACAAATTACTCTACTTGGGCCTTTCAATTTGAACTTTTTCTCAAGGGAAAAGATCTTTGGGGTCATATTGATCGCACGGATGTCGCCCAAACATCCAATACTGACAAATCCAAGGAATTCAGGGCTTCTCCTTCATGGGCTGTACTTGATGGTCGGATTATGTCTTGGCTTCTTGGTTCGGTAGAGCCACATATTGTTTCCAACTTGCGGGCTCATCGCTCCGCTCAATCCATGTGGAATTACTTGAAGAAAGTTTATCATCAAGCTAATGATACTCGTCGTTTTCAGTTAGAACATGCGATTGCCATGTTTCAACATGGTAGTCTTTCCGTCCAAGACTACTACTCGGCCTTTCATGAATATACTGATTTGGTTACAGCAGATGTTCTTGTTGCCGCTCTTTCAACTATTCAAAATCTTCATGAAACTAGCTGGCGTGACAAATTTCTTATGAAACTACGCCCAAAATATGAATCTGTTCGCTCCCCTCTCCTGAACAGATCTCTTGTTCCCTTTCTTGATATTTGTTTTGGTGAGTTACTTCACGAAGAATGTCTTAGTACCCAAACTATTCTAGAGCAATCTCATGGTAGTTCAGGGACGGCTACTGTGGCTTATGTTGTCCAAGGACGAGGATCACCTATGAATTCTAAGAACTTGCAGTGTTTCTGCTGCAAGGAATATGGGCATATCGCTACCAATTGTCCTAAGAAATATTGTTCTTATTGCAAGAAGAATGGTCACATTATCAAAGAATTTCGTATCTGCCCTCAGAATCGTCAGGCCCAAGCATTTCAGACTTCTGTTTTTGCCCCTCCCGCAGCGACTTCTGCAACACATGGCTCTTCTTCAAGTGCTTCCTTCTTTCCTGCACCTCCTACAGTAAATTATTGCACACCAAACATGGTGCAATGGATGCTAATTTCGACATTATCAACATGGGGTTCCAAGGTAAAAACTCTACTAAACTTTGGTACGTAGACTCAGGGGCCTCTAATCACATGACGAATACTTCCACCGCCCTGTGTTATGTTTGGCCCTTTGCTAGTCAATCTGCCATTCAGACTACCAATGGCAATTCTTTGCCAATCGCTACTGTAGGAGATGCCTCTTCTAAATTTACTAATGTGTTTTGTAACGCCCCAATGGAAGGCCCAAACCACATGGCCTATACTCCAAAAGGACTAGTCAATGATACAATTAGAGCCCCATTGGAACCTTATAAAGAGCAAGAATTCCTCCTTTCCAAGCAATGTGGGATCTCATACACCACCTACCCTTATCCATATCATATGGGATATCACAATCTACCCCCCTTAAATTCCCGACGTCCTCGTCGGGCCTGTCCATTGTAGTTGGCACGACTCAAGTCCCACATTTCTAGTTGGGATAGACTCTGATACCATTTGTAACGCTCCAATGGAAGACCCAAACCACATGGCCTATACTCCAAAAGGACTAGTCAATGATACAATTAGAGCCCCATTGGAACCTTATAAAGAGCAAGAACCTCTCCTTCCCAAGCAATGTGGGATCCCATACACCATCTATCCTTATCCATATCATATGGGATATCACATGTTTCTTGCTCCTCAGCTTTCCACGAATCTTATTTATGTTGGTCAATTAGTTGATAACAATTATGCTGTTAATTTTTCTAGTGATGGTTGTGTTGTGCAGGATTAGGTAAAGGGGGAGCCAATCGCGAAGGGACCTAAAGTGGGGCACTTTTTTCCACTATTTTTACCTGTTCCAACACTTTCGCCAATTTCTTCTATTAAGTTTTTTGCTTGTAATAATGTTTCTAATCTGAGTATGGTGTGGCATCGTCATTTAGGTCATCCCAATACTCAGATGTTATCACGTGTATTGCACTCTAGTTTTCTTGGTAATAAAGAATGTTCTTCTTTATCTCGAGTGTGATTCTAGCAAACTTGGTAAAAGCAAAACTTTTCCCTTTCCTTTGCATGCTAGTAGAGCTTCTCACTACTTTGTCTTATCCATAGTGATGTTTGGGGACCTTCCCCGGTTAGTTCACATGAAAAATTTAAATATTATGTGACTTTCATTGATGATCATAGCAAATTTACTTGAGTTTATTTTATTCGCCCTAAATCTAAGGTTTTTCTACTTTCACTAAGTTTTTAGCATATGTTGACAATCAATTTTCTACGACTATTAAGACATTACGCACAGATTATGGTGGTGAATATTTGTCTACTGAGTTTCAGGCATTCTTAACTTCTAAAGGTATTATTCATCAACATTCATGTCCTGTTACTCCCCAACAAAATGGAGTAGCCGAACACAAAAATCGTCATCTTCTTGAAGTGGTACGTACTCTCTTGTTAGAATCCTCTGTTCCATCCATGTCTTGGGTTGAGACTCTGAAAACTGCTACTCAATTAATTGTTTACCTTCCCAAGTCTTACACATGGAATCTCCCTATTTCCGCTTGTTTGCTAAACAACCCAGTTACGATAAATTTCATATCTTTGGTTGTGTATGTTTTGTTCATTTACCTCCTCATAAGCGACATAAATTATCTGCTGAATCTGTTAGATGTACATTCTTGGGATATTATATGTCAAAAGGGATTTGTTTGCTATGATCCTACATTACATCGTACGCGCATTTCCAGAAATGTTATTTTATTTGAAAATCAACATTTCTTTCATGTGTCCTCTGTGCCCTCTTCTTCTACTGTGGTCCTCTCCTCCTTTGAGCAGCAGTTCTCATATCTTCATCAAGTCAGTTCTCGCTTTAAACCAGGTATGGTGTACGCGAGACGCTCCCGCCCACAGTCTCTTCCAATGGCTCACCCGATATCTGATCCTAACATGCACCAGAATCAGCCAGTTGCAGCACCTCCAGAACCTTTGGTGTGTCTCTCTCCTCGAGTGTCTGTGCCTCGGATAGGTATGGGTTTTCTTCTGGCAATTCTATTTCAGCTCTTACTGTTGCATTGTCCAATTTTGATATTCTCACATGCTACTCACATGCTGTCAAACATGACTGTTAGCGACAAGCTATGCAGGAAGAAATTGCCGCTCTAGAGGCCAATCACACCTGAGACATTGAGCCTTGTCCTTCCACTATAGTTCCCCTGGGTTGCAAATGGGTTTACTCAATCAAGGTTCGCTCTGATGGAAGTTTGGATCATTATAAAGCTCGGTTTGTGGCTCTTGGAAATAATCAGGAATATGGTGTCAATTATGAGGAGACTTTTGCTCCTGTGGCTAAGATGACCATTGTTCGTACGATCCTAGCTCTTACTGCCTCCAATGATTGGCCACTACATCATATGGATGTCAAGAATGTTTTTCTTCACGTGGATCTTAAAGAGTGTATTTATATGAAGCCACCCTCGGGATTGTTTCCCTCTCCAACCTCCAATGTGTGTAAACTCCGTCACTCTCTTTATGGTCTCAAACAAGCTCCAAGGGCCTGGTTTGATAAATTTCAAACCACTTTATTACAATTTTCCTTCAAGCAGAGCAAGTATGACACTTCATTGTTTCTTCAAAAATCAGACATGGGTATTGTTGTACTTTTGGTTTATGTTGATGATATTGTGATCACTGGTTCCGATTCTGCCTTACTGGTCCAGCTCAAGACTCATCTCTCATAGCCCTTTCATATGAAAGATCTTGGGTCTCTCATGTATTTTCTTGGTCGAGGTGCATCGTAGTCCCTCTGGTATTTCACTCAATCAACATAAGTATGCTGGACTACAGGAGGCTACCTCTGTCGATACTCCCATGGAATTAAATGTCAAGCTAAGCAAAAAGGAGGGTGACTTACATGTTAATCCCAGTTTATATCGAAAGTTGGTGGGTAGCCTTGTCTATCTCACCATCACTAGACCAGATATTTCTTTTGTTGTACAGCAAGTCAGCCAATTTCTTCAGACTCCTCGTCATCTTCATTTGGCTGCTATCCGTAGGATCATACGCTATGTTCAAGGCACTTCTGCCCGTGGCTTATTCTTTCCTGCAGGGAATTCTCCTCATCTTGTTGCTTATAGCGATGCTGATTGGGTTGGTTGTGCTGATACACATCGCTCTATCACTGATTGGTGCGTGTTCTTAGGTGATGCGTTGATCTTCTGGAAGAGTAAGAAGCAAGATAGCATTTCTAAGTCATCTACAGAATCTGAGTACCGAGCGATGTCTCTTGCTTGTTCCGAAATTATTTAGCAACGAGGTTTGCTTGCTGAGTTAAACTTCTCTGAGACCGATCCTACACCTTTACACGCCGATAATACAAGTGTTGTTCAGATCACGGCCAATCCTGTCTATCATGAGCGCACAAAGCATATTGAAGTCGACTGTCACTCTATCCGTGAAGCCTTTGAAGCTCGTGTTATCACTCTTCCACACATTTCCACTGAACTACAAATTGCTGATATCTTCACCAAGGCTCTCACTTGTCATCGACATTGCTTCCTAAGTAGCAAATTGATGCTTGTTGATCAACCCGCATCAATTTGAGGGAGGTTGTCAATGGACAGCTTTGCTGTCAATATTTGTTTCCATACTTGTTTCTATATTTGTTTTCTTGATTTACTCTTCAATATAATTAGCATAATATTTGACAAATTGTATAGGGATAGAATTAACATATACGTAGTTCTTTCCATGTATAGAATGCTTTGTACAGTTTATATAATAGAGAGAAATCACAAGGCCAAAGATTCAACCATTCATATAGTATTTTGCCTTATTCTGAGACCCAATCCTGTACATCTCTAGTGAATTCCACACTCCAGTGAATCAAATTGTTAGAAAAGAGATAGGACTCAGCCACTGCAGCCCCTTCATCTCTAGCAATCCTAAAAAAATTAGGGTAAACATCCTTAAGAGTTGAATCCCCACACCAAATGTCATGCCAAAAATAGATGCCCACCTTGAATTTAGTATTCTTCACAAAGCCCCCCCCCCCAAAAAAAAAAACCCCAAAATCCCAACCGAATAGACTTCCACAAACCCACCCCAAACATCCCTCTTACTTCATTTGTACACCAACTCCCCCACATCCTCCATATTTAACATCCACAATATTTCTCCAAAATGCATTACTCTCATTATGATACCTCCAAAGCCATTTCCAAGAAGAGCTTTGTTGAAAAGTCTTAAATTTTGCACTCCCAAACCTCCAAAAGACACCGAGAGACAAACATTATTTCAACTCACCAAATGAAACTCTCTTTCCTCTCCATTACCATCCCACAAAAAATTCTGATA
This sequence comes from Juglans regia, assembly GCF_001411555.2. Classification (NCBI taxonomy): domain Eukaryota; kingdom Viridiplantae; phylum Streptophyta; class Magnoliopsida; order Fagales; family Juglandaceae; genus Juglans; species Juglans regia. The sequence continues at coordinate 31,648,159 of NC_049901.1, read as the reverse complement.
AATCCTCTCTATGCTTTTAGTAACCCCAGTTGGTAAAGGAAAGAGAGAGGAAATAAGTAGGGAGATTAGTCGATGTGCTCTTAATCAAGATAATTCTTCTACCTTTTCACAAGAATAACTTTTTCCAGCCAGCTAACCTCCTCCTAATCTTCTCAATCACCCCATCCCAAATAGAAACTGATTTGTGAGGAGCACCCATAGGTAATCCAAGGTATCTCATCGGTAACAAAGCTACCTTACATCCCAAAATATTGGCCAGATCTAAGATATTCGTGACCGTACCTACTGGAACAATTTCAAACTTGGAAAGATTAATTCTTAAACCAAAGACAGCTTCAAAACATAACAGTAAGGCTCTCAAAACACGAAGGAGAACCTTATTGTTATCACATAAAATCAAAGTGTCGTCTGCAAAAAGCAAATGTGATACTGTAATACTATCCCGAGTCATCACCCACCACAAAACCCGACATAAATCTTCCTTCAACAGCTGCTTCAAGCATACGACTCAAAGCATCCATCACTATTACAAAAAGGAAATGAGACAAGGGGTCTCCTTGCCTCAAACCCCAATAATTGTTAAAAAAACCAACTAGATTGCCATTCACTAATATCGAAAATCTGGCCGTCAAAATACAATGTTTAATCCATGAACACCACTTCTCACCAAAACCAAATCTCCCAAGTATGTATAGAAGAAATCCCAAATGACATGATCAAAAGTCTTTTCCATGTCCAATTTAACTAAAACTCCAGATTTATCCATTCTTAATCTAATTTCCAAGTATTCGTTTGCAATTAGAACCCAGTCAAAAATTTGTCTTCCCTCACAAATGCATTATGAGACTTTGATATAATCTTGTCCATAACCACACTAATATGATTGGCTAACACCTTGGCGATGATTTTATAGACCCCATTTATCAAGCTAAGAGCATTCTCAATGGATTAACAAAAGTTAAAGGATATTTTTTATGAATGTAAGATAATTTGATTTTTGGCTATTCCATTCACATAAATCTCCACATTGGAATAGCTATTTTTTTCATTATATAACAATAAAATAATATAAGATGAATTTGATTTTGGCTATTCACATCAAATCTCCACATTGGATTATTCATTTATTCATTATATAGTAATGAGTAATTAATAATTTCAAAAATATTTAATTTTTTTTAATTATTATTTTATTTTATTTTATTTACTATTCTACCTATTATATATTAATTAGTAATCATATTCTAATTAAATTAATATATCACTAACTCAAATTAATATATCAATGTATGAACCTAGCCCCCCAACACATGAACCCGTGCACATGAACCCAGCCATTGTGATAAAATATGTGATAGAAATAAAGGGAGAGATAATTGATAAAATATGTACTTAGTGTATGTACAGTAACCTTCAAATTTAGAAATTATTTTAAAAGTAACTGTAGCTAAATTCTAATTATTTGGAATTTGGCTAATCTATTGTGATCACATTTTGTGCTCTAATAGCTAAATACTCAATGAATTTAGCTTCCCAAGAAGTCGAAATCAAAAATCTGTCCAACCGGGTCCATGCTCTCCCATTTGACCATGTGAATTCCCCTCCCGCCATGGGTAAATCAACCACTGTAGCTCAAAAATAAGATCTGAAAACTCAGACATAGCTTTACTATTCTGAGAATCCCCTCCTCACTCACAAGGGAACCAAGTAACATTGAAGTCCCCACCAAAGCACCAAGGGTGATCCCACCAACAGCAAATTCCCACCATTTCGTCCCACAAAATACTCCCTCTAGAGTCCAAGTTTGGCCCATATACTCCAGCAAACACCCATTCACATCCATCATCCACATTCATAACATGACATGCCACTAAGTAATTTCCCACATAATGATCTACTAATTCCACAGCCCTCCTATCCCACATAATAATAATACCTCCCGAGGCTCCATTAGAGACTAACTCAACCCAACCCACCCAACTACAGCTCCATAGGCTATTAACCACCGATTTATTGACTATCTTCAATTTAGTTTCTTGAAAACAAATAACTTCAGCCTTCCACTAACAAACCATATTATTCACCCGAAGGCGTTTCCTATAGTCATTTAGCCCTTGGACATTCCAAGATATGATCTTGGGCTTCATGAGGAACCATTGACAGCCCTCTCCTTGCCTTTATTTCTAAAGGCACTCCCTTCCCTAGAGTTATAATTGATAGTACACTCCAATCTTTTCAGCTCCCTCTCCTTTTTGGTAGCTGATCTGGCCAAAGCAGGTTGACCAGCCTCTATGGCAATTAGGAGAGCTCTAAACTGTACCTTAAATCCATCACAAGAAATCCCCACACAATTCCTGATTTCTTCCACCTTCCTCAACACCAGTCAAAAGAATTATTAGGCCATTCGATACCAGGATTAATAGAACACAAAGGAACAGAATCAGGATCTTCATCTTCATCTGAAACAAACAACTCTCCAAATTCACCAGAAACAAAGCCTTCACCTCCAACACTCACCATCTGTAAATTAAATAAATTGAGCTGAGTATAAGGAACCTTAGAGACAGACTTCTCGACCCCCCCTCAACCCCTCACAATAGACATCTTCTTCCACACTTGCCTTCCCTGTCACTAGACCTAGGGAAGACATCTCATTCCTATCAATCGTATTAGAACACGACCCCATAGTACCCCCGAGAGAGCCTCCATTTTCTGTCGCATCTTTCTGTGTTACATGCTCTTCCACCAGAGCCATTGTGTGTTTGGACCTAACAATGGAACAAAACTGACCCTTTGATGGATAGGAACCAATTTGAGGAGTCGACTGAGACAAACCAACCATCGTATTGCTTCCCAGAGAATCGCCTTCGACCATCAACCTCTTCTATGTAAAAAGGACTTTCGTCGGCACCGCTGCTTCAATGGCCTGTTCCTTTGATGGCGTCGTGGTTGTAGAAAGCCCTTTCTCCATATCATATTAACCGTATCGGAACTCGTCGACGGGATACGCCCAGAAGATTCGCCCGTCACCGTCGACCCACTCTGTGAAGACGGACCAACCATTGGAGCCGCCACAGGTTTGGGCTAAAACATCACCCTTCTCGGGCTTGATTTGCTCTAAAGCCCACCACTGAATTGGTCTTTCCGAAACACAGGCCTCTTAAGTGGGCCTCTATCAAGCCCAACTCCATTATTAGCTTTAGAATCCTTAGGCCCATGCAACCCCCCCTTCTTCTCAACAGCAACTTCATTATATTGTTTAGAAACAAAATCTAAGCCCATAATTAGGCCCAGTCCATCATCTACTATCTTCAACAATGTGTCCAGCCCAATGTTTTGAATACCGTACCGGAAGTCGTACCAATCAAGGCACTGAAACAAAATATTTTGGTACCAATACTGTTTCGTGTACCGTTTCGGAATAGTCGATATATGAATAAATTATATATATAAATATATATATAAATTATATTCCAAAATAATAACATATATATAAATAAATTATATATAAATACATATATATATAAATTATAAATAGTCTAGTCTGAATTGGGGGTCAAAAAATAAGTTTGTAATTTGAAAAAATGAAAACAAAAATGAAGGCCGAAATATAGGCTGGTACAGGCCGAAATTGAGGCCGATACGACCGATACGGCCGGTATTTGGGCCAGTACAAAACGTATGGGATACCTGTACCGGCCCAGCAGCCGGTACAGAAAATTTTGGTCGTATCGGCCAGTACGGTTGGAAATTTAAAATAGTGGTCCAACCTCTCCTTCCACCCCAGGAGCCCTACCCGTATGTGCCAAAATGACCCTTCAACTTCTCCTACTTTCTACAACTTCTGGGAATGCCGGCCGTCAACCCCAACTACAGGAAGATTCCTACTGATCACCTCCATCGATCTTTCTTTCTTATTTCTTGTAATCGTCCTTGCCTCATAATGCTTGGTATAATCTTTTCCAGATGCTTTGCTAGGGCCAAGAATATCATTCACTGGATTCAACGAAGCTAACAAGGAGCTTCATGGGAAGAAGAAACCTCTTTGTGAGGATAAACCATTCTCACCTCTTTTCCTTTGAAAGCCTTATTATCAACACCGTTGTTAAAGTCACCTTCGTTTTCAAAGACAAAAACAGAGGAACTTGAACCCTTACCTTCCTCACAAAACCTTCCCATCCACTTCCATTTCTACCTTCAGGAATTGTAATGATACCCTTCCCCTTGCCCGGGCCCAGCTCAACCAATTTCACAAACCTACCATACGTGTTTTGACATAGTGGGATCAGAAAAACTTTGTTTCCCTCCCTTCTAGTCAGGTAAGGTGCCCTATTACCCGAGAACTTTAAGCATTCCTCGACCACCTTAGCCATCCAAACCACCACATCTCCATTGAGGTATAGGTCCTTCGTGAACTTTCTACATTTCTCAACTAAGCAAAATAGAGTCCCCCCTCTTCTTCTGATCACAAACAACTTCGCTTCAATCCAAACACTACACTACAATTACATATCACCACATGCAAAAGCATATCTAAATTGACATGAAAATTGTGAATGTAAATCAATTGAGATATGCATCTGCATGTGTTGTTATGCAATTGTAATGAGTATTTATGTTAGTAATGAATAAAACATTTTTTTTTATCAGTAGTAATGAATAAAACATAAGAAGCGAAAGGAAAGGAAAATACTGCATGATTGCACGCACTATATTGTGACTAATGAATTTCGAGGATTAACAGTGCTAAAGGATGAGAGATGCATGGTAATGCCAAAACTTTGCTCACTCGAGAGCACTTGAGTTTGTTGTGTAATGTCCATCTCCTTTCTGGTGGTGTTCCACCAGAGACCGCTAGTTGGAATCGTGATCTTAAAGATCACCCACCCTTGTACACAAGGCATAATCATGTGTATTGAGGAACTGCATGTGATGTACATGTATGATGTAAAGGTTTTCTTTCTAATGTTAAGTTTATGCATGTGTTAAAAATAAAAATTGAAATGTTATAAATTATAAATGTTTACCCTTTATTATATTTGCTAACTGCGTATTCAACTCATTGTTGTCTTTACGTTTTAAACATCACAGATGATGAAGAATTCAATGATAGATCTGCAGGGCAGGCTCAGCATATGGAGACTAAGACTTGACTAATTGTATTGTTTATGAGAGATTTTTTCTTTATAATGTCTTTCCAAATAACGTTAAGGATTTTATGAGAACTCATAACTTTATCGTTTTGAAATAAATATTATTGTTGGGTTTTATTGATCAAGTTTCAGAATATTTTGATGATGGAATCTATTTATACGTGGCTCGTAGAATTGTTTATGTTAGTAGCATCCCTATGCTTAGAGGAAGGGGGTGTTATAACTTTTTATTTTATAAGTTGACAAGCGTGTTATAACTTAGGCCTCGTTTATTTTCACAAATGAGATGAAATAAGATGAGTTAAGATAAAAGTTGAAAGTTGAATAAAATATTGCTAGAATATTTTTTTTTTAATATTGTTTTTGTTTTGGGATTTGAAAAAATTGAATTGTTTATTTTATTTTGTGTGGAAATTTAGAAAAATTGTAATGATTAGATGAGAATAGTTGTGAAAACAAACGAGGCCTTAACATTTACAAAGAAGAGAGAGCATTATAGTTAGAATCTAATACCATCACATGAAATAAAGTCAAAAAGTTAACAAACAAGACATAAAATGAAAGAAAATGAGAAACTCATCAAAATTTATATATCAATGCTTTCATGAGCATCAATTTCAAGGAAGCTAACCTTAGCAAAAGTAGCAGCTAGATCATCCACGTCAGACAAAGATCCAAAACCTACAACCTGAAATGAAAAGTAAGTAAATTGAACAACGTACTAGTTTTCAGACCCAGCGAATTGAATTGTTGAAAATACAACATAACTCCACTAAACTTGTAGTTTCGAAAGATAGAGAGAGTGAGTATAGATTTTCTAATGAGTCTACTATCTCCTTGATAACATTGTTCAGTTTTTAAAACTTCCTTAAAAATCCAGAACCAAACCAACATCTAGAAACTGACCAATTTTCAAACAGTCAATTATTTCAACATCTAATAGACACAAAATATGAAACTATGAGAGAAGTTGGTGTTCACAGACGTGAACAGGTCTTTTGTTTATTTAGTGGATTTATTTATACTTCCTGTGTGCCGGGATAACATCTCTTCTCATCATTAATTAAATTTTATCTTATTAATAAAAAAATAAAGTTGTATTACCCTAAAAAAATCTGCATGTGAATAACCAAACCTTCAAAGATTCTATCAATCAAAGAAGCATGTTACAACGGTCAGATTTAGATAAAGAAGTTCAACCTCTTTCACTGGGATACCAACACCATAGCCTTTTTTTTTTTTTTTTTGGGGGGGAACTGATGCTTGATTGGATACCATTTTCTACTTCAAGACTTATTCATGATAAACATGAAACAAGTCCTTTACCTCAAGGTTGGGGAAGCCACTTCACTCTCCTTCAGCTGATTCAGAAACTATATCTCTTCTATTGGAAGGAGCTACAGAAGCTCTCTCGAGAGGTTAGGTATAGGAGTGAGGGAACAGACTCAGACTCCTAGGTCTCCTTGGAATCCTTGAAAAGCATAGCATAGACATAAGGTAGTTACCCATGGATTAACAACAAGGAATAGCGAAGGTGGATGCTTGTTGACTTTTTCAACTCCTCGAGTTGAAACATCAATGGAGTCTCAACTCTCAAAAACTATTGTTGTTGGCCTAAATGGATGAATCGAAAACCAAAACCATGGAGCGCTATTGGCTGTGCAGGAAACGCCCATATGAAATGATTGAGCAGACCCGTGTACTTGGGTTTTTGCCAATTCCTACGATCAATAAAATCTTATTTACCGATTAAAAATAAGATTGAGTAGAATCCAGGTATAGGTGATTATGATGTGTGAAGCAACAAGGGTTAAGGTGAAATGACAACGTTGATGAGGAACTGAGATGGAGGTCCCATAGGGATTGGACAGTTTCTTGGATATGCATTGCATGAATTTTGTATATATATGAGTGCATAAAGATGGGGATAATCAAAATAGGATTATATGTAGTTGAGATGCTAGGTTGAAAGACATAGAAAGGTACAACTATAGAAAAGGAAAGTATATACCAGACCTATTGACATATTTTTTATATCCCGATTGGGTGGATGAAATATGTAAGGAGATTGTGATACCCCAAATTGTGCCAAGTCCCATCTGAATGGGTAAATTGTAAACACATTACATAAACACCAAGTCCTGCATCAGATTTTTATTAAGTGAAAATTTACATGGATAGTGGTGACTTCAACTGGATCTTTTGGGTGTGACACATATGTGTTTAGCACTTTCCCTAGGTCATGACACTAATTCGAGATACATTTGATTACAACCATAGGGCATTTTTTTTATTGGCACCGGGTGGTCTAGGAACAGCGTCCCAACTAATCCCGAGGGTGCACAAGCCCTCGGCAAGGAGTTTCCCGCAAGTGCACCTCGGGTAATTTGAAGGGAAAATCCCCCAGTCTGATGGCCCCTAGAGATTGTTTGCACTCAAGGAGATTTGAACCTTAGACCTGGGGGGAGCATACCCCCAAGCCCAAGGCCTTTACCACTTGTGCCAACACCTAGAGGTTACAACCACAGGGCATGCATAATGGAAATCATAATTGTGGCACGCAATGAAATATAAATTCAAACATTTTTCAACATGTAAGGTAAGTTTAAACATTTTTTTTTACCTATAAAAAAAAGTTTAGCAATTTTTTTTTTTACCTATAAAAAAGTTTAACAATTTTTTTTTACCTATAAGAAAAAAGGTTTTAACATTTTTTGAAGATAGCAAAAATCTTACTTCTTCTCTATCAAACAAATGATACTCATCGTCAGCAGGTCCGAATGCGGGACCATTATCTCGATTGTCTTCTAAACCTCCCAAATCCACTTCTTTCACAGCATTATGACCAAAAAACTCATATTGCGATGCATCAAAGAGTGCATTGCCTACATGACAAAAAAAACACAGTTACAAAAGAATATCAGATCAGCAATAAGACTCACTTCAGCTTCAATCCATCTCAAATTAGCATCCACTTTCAGGTACCAATCTGTAACATAGAACGTTGCACGCCAGAAAAGGAAGAAGCCAAAAAGTCATATGTTTCACACTAACTATTTTCATTCTTTATCTAATAGCAGTTTCATATATCCCATATGGTAAACTTTTAGCAAATAATCCATTAATCTCCCCCATCGTTTAGGACAAACACTTGAACAACATGGAGAGATATAACTTTATGCAACCCTAAACTAAACCAAACTTCAATTCAATAAACGTGAAACTGATACACAGAAACTCTTTAAACGGGACTTGATTTGCGAAAAAACTCATATCTTGAACTTAAACGTATATATTGTCGAAGACAATAAGCAAATTCGCATAATTTAGGTATAAGATAATTTTGATGGTAGCCAAGAGGAATCAAGAAAATAAATGGGGATTAAGAATGTTCGTTAAACTTCATCTTCCAAGAACAAAAATGATAGAACAAAGGATCTTTCTTTTCTTATGCTGGTATCCTAACAAGCAATTTAGAGCCAAAAAAACCTTAGAAATTGAAGCACATAAAAAGAAAGAGCATATTTTCTATTTTTAACAAAAAAACAGAGAAGAGAAAAAGGAAAAAGTAAGAGTCTTGAAATTCGACCTGAGGAATTTTCAGCGAAGTCCTTGAAGGCTTTGCCGTCGGATCTCTCCATATTCACAGAACCAACCTCCAAAGATTCGAGCAATCGCGACGCCAGAAAAAAAGGTAAAACTACGTAGACTCAGTTGGGTGCATTGTAATAGAGAAGAAAATTGGGTTCTAGGGTGTTCGTGAATTAGGCGGTGAGACGGGGTAACGGCAAGGGCGTGTGCGTCTGCGTGCAGAATGCCTATTTTGGGAATTGAGAGAATTTTAGGCTACGAGAACCCCTCTCACACAGACGGAGAGAGAGAGAGCGAGAGAGAGAAATATTATAAGCATAATGGTTAAGTTAGGTCATTCTGCAGCTCAAGAAGGCGACGACGACTTTCGCATCATTCTCCTACGTTTCAGACAGGCTGATGCGAGAGAAGGACGGAGAGGTTTTCCACTTAATTGGAGTTTATTCGGAGTTGTAATAAACCTATAAGAGACCACCATGTAAGCACTCATTGTATATCAACGTCATAGGATTGAAAACAAAACAAAACAAAACAAAACGTTCCACCGATCGAAACTTAAATTTTGACCCGACCCGATATGATCGGAACTTGATTCAAATAATTTTGTATAAATTGAATAAAATATTATTAAAATATTAATTTTTAATATTATTATTATTTTAAAATTTAAAAAATTTAAATTATTTATTATATTTTATATAAAAATTTAAAATAATTATAATAATAAAATAATTTATACAAACAAACTCCAATTCAACTATTGGGTCAACCTCTTCTTTAGGTAATTTTCTCTCTTCATAAATGCTAAATTTGTGACATGACATCTTAAGAAATGAATAAAATTCAAATTTTATAGAGTTAGGAAATACACATGCTAGAATTATTGGCGCAGGATCACTCTCTAAAATCTGTGGAGCCTTGGTGACGTGGCAATTTGATGGTATGACATGCTAATATGGCGTTCTTATTCCAATTTAGATGATTATGTGGCAAGAGACTTTTCAATTATCATTTTCAATTTATTAATTACCTTATTTTGTTGCGTAGTCTTAATTATCCAACCAACCTGCATCAATTAGATTTTATGGCATTAGTGTAACAATCCAATTTAATATTAATAGGATCAGAACAAAATAATTTTATTGAGCCTAAATGAGATTTTTTTTTTCAATCAAAACCTGTATATTGTATTCGTGTATCAACCGATCTATATTGTTTATCGAGAGGTTAACATAACTCTGAACCTCCTGAGGATGATCCTCCATCCACATTTTTTCCTCATTTACAAGTAAAGCAAATTTAGCAAGACTATGTGCAACACAATTACAATTTATGTTTACATATAAAACTTTCCAATGCCTTCTATTTTTCGAGACATCATTCATATCTTTTATCATTTGGCCATGCCATTCCTAACACACTTCTTTACCGTTAACAGCTTTAACCACAGAAAAAACATCACCCTCCAATTGCACCTCATTGAAACTCAGTTCATCACACAACTTCATAGCTCTCCATAATGCATAAACTTTAGCCGACGCAGGATCAGAAATGTTCAATTTAGAGCAGCACAAAGAGACCAAACTTCACCACAGTTATCTCTAATTACTACCCCAATCCCTCCTCTGTTCTCATTTATCTTTAAAGTCGCGTCCCAATTAACCTTCACAACCTCCCCCACAGGTGGCTTAATTCACCCTACTGCATTGGCCACTACTCACCTGACATCTCCCTTGCTTATTTTGTGCCTATTGAAACTCAGTCAAGCAAACAACAACTTGGTTAAACACCTCATTAGGTCCCTCGAACCCGATATCAAACACCAAGCCATTTCTCCTCAACCACAGTCTTCTTAGCACCACAACCATCACTTCCAACTGAGCTTGAGGCAGCTTTGAAATCCCTTCATACCAGAGTTCGAAAAAATCCTTCTCACTGCTTGACCACTTCTGCACTGGACTCCTTTCACATGCCCAGACATCACTTCCCCACTGCAACTCCACAAGGCATGACAAACTGTTTCATCACATCTCTTGCACATTGGACATAAAGCTTCCTTTATAACTTTCCTTTTCATCAAATTTTTCATTATAGGAAGAGAATTTGTAATAGCCTTCCAAACAAAGACCTTTACAACCCTAGGAACATTAAGCTTCCACAGTTTTTTCCATCCCTCATCTGTTATGCCAGAAAATTCATCACTCTCCCTTCTTTTCCTATTTACTTGTACATGATATGCACTTCTCACACTATACATACCATTTTCCGTGAAAGCCTAAATTTGTTTATTAGGAAGACTAGAAAAGCTAACAGATAGCTTGCACACAATATCAACATCATCTTTATTAAGTACTTGCTTAACCAACTCCACATTCCACCCACTATTTCCATCATCAAGAAGTTCCTTCACCTTTGCCTCAGCTTGCAGGATATTCACAGGAGATTGAATTTTAAAAGTTAAAGCCTTTGGTACCCATTTATCCTCCTAGATCTTGATGCTCTTGCCATCCCCAACTCTCCATATCAACCCTTCTTTCAATAGATCCAAGGAGTCCTGCAGACTTCTCCATATAGCCGAGGGCTTAAACCCTAAATAAGAATGCAGTATATCTGTGTGTCTAAAATATTTTTCCTTGAGAATCACCTCAGTCATAGAGTGAGGATTCATCATCACCCTCCAACATTGTTTTGCAAGAAGAGCTTGATTGAAAGCTTCTAAATCTCTGAATCTCATACCCCCATCAACTTTTGATAACCCCATCTTGGACCAACTCCTTGTCTAGATTATGTTCTCCTTCTACTTAAAACCCCACCAAAACCTTGCCATTTAAGATGCTAAATTCATGACAAAGCTTCTTATGCAGTCTAAAAGCACTCATATAATAAGTAGGAATGGCTTGGATAACTGCCTTTAGTAGCATCTCCTTTCCTGAGGGAGACAAAAACTGGTTTTTCCAGTTACTTAGCTTCTTCCATACACGATCTTTGATACTACAAAAAGACTAGTATCTGGACCTACCAACCATAATTGGAAGCCCTAGATACTTTTCACAGTTATTTTGTATTGAACCCCACGGTCCTTCACAATACCATCCCTCGTATCTGCACCAACTGTTGGACTAAACATAATTGTAGTCTTATGCTTATTCAGACTTTGACCAGATGTCTTCTCATAAAGCTCCAATATCCCACTCATTTTCTTCCATTCTTTCCAAGTGGTTTTTCCAAATATTAAGCAATCATCTGCAAATAATAAGTGGGTCAGTTTCATCCTCCCTCTAGCTACTGAAACACATTTCAACTCGTCTCTTTCTCTTACCTTTTCAAGTAAGGAACTTAATCCTTCTACACAAAAAAGGAAAAAATGAGGAGACAATGAGTCTCCTTGTCTTAATCCCCTTGTAGGAACAATGTTGTCGCCTAGCTTTCCATTAACAAGAACAGAATAAGACACTGATAAAATGCACTGCATAATCAAACCAGTCCATCTGACCCTAAAACCCAGCTTCCTCATGACTGCCTCCAGATACCCTCATTCCACCCTATCATTGGCTTTACAAATATCCAACTTCACTACCATACTCCCCACCCTACCGGTTTGCCTGCACTTCATCGTATGCAACACCTCATAAGCTGCTATAACATTATCTGAGATCAACCTCATAGGGATAAATGCACTCTGAATTCTTGATATAACCTCATCCAGTACCCTTTTAAGTCTATTAGCAAGTATCTTAGCAATAATCTTGTATAAGACATTGCAAAGACATAGGCCTAAATTCATTCACATTTTTTGGGTCACTCACTTTAGGAATCAGTGCAATAAAAGTCTGGTTGATAAAGCCTTGCAAACTGCCACCATTCAGAAACCCCAACAGACCTTTACTAACCTCATCCCCCACCACATGCCAAAAGGACTGAAAGAAACATGCCCCAAAACTATCAGGTCCTGGGCCCTTCAAAGCTCCCATCATTCTCAAAGCCTCTTCATCTCCCTCCCTTACAAAATCTTTTTCAAGAACATCATTCATAGAAGTTGTCACCCTAGCCTCCAAAGCCTTTACACACTCATTAATTTCTACTATGGATGGCTTTGCACTGGTATAAACCTAAGAGAAATTATCCCTGAAAGCTGCAGCAATACCCTCCTCACTCTCCCTCAAAACTGCCTAACCATCCAAAATAGAGACAATCTTGTTCCTTCTCCTTCTTTGATTAGCACACTCATGGAAGAATGTAGTATTCTTGTCCCCCATGTACTAATTTCTTTTTGCTTGCTGCTTCCATTTCACATCCTCCTGCTAAAGTAACAAACCAACCTTTTCTACAAATTCTTCAACTCCCACATATTTTTTTGACATAAAACCCCTTGTACCTCCTTGATTTTCTTTGTAAGCTGCTCAATCTTCATCCCTCTCCCTTTATCTCTCCCTTTGAAACAGGTTACCAAGGAACCACTACAAAACTGTAATCTGGTCTGGACTCTCTTGAGAGGTTTTGGAATTAAGTGCCCCTCCTCCCATCCCCTTCTTATCTCTTGCTCACACTCCTCTTGCTTAATCCAACAGGCCTCAAATCCGAAAGGGAATTGCTTCCTCCTCCTTCTTTGCTCACACTCATTAATAGAAAGTAAAATAGGAAGGTGGTCAGAACACCTCCTAGACAAAGCCTCCACCCTCATCTCCTCAAACATAGACCTCCACTTTTCATTCACAACAAACATGTTCAATCTCTCTTTTGTAAAAGACTGGTCAGAATGCTTATTTGACCAAGTGAAAGCATTCCCTTAACAACCAATATCACCAAGCCCACAGTCCTCCAAAACTTCTATGAACATGTTAACCTCACTTTTAGCTCTCTTTTTACCTCCCACCTTCTCATTATGCCTTACAATTTCATTGAAATATCCCCCCACACACCAAGCTACATAATTAAAAGGCATCAACCTCCTCAACAAGTCCCAGGAGAGACCTATTTTCCCTATCTCAAGGTGGCCATAGAAGCCTATAAAATTCCAATCCCTACCATCCCTCTCCCTTTTAACAATCATACTTATATGCCAGTTTGAATAGTTAACCACTTCCACACCTTTCTCATCTCTCCAGAGCAACACAAGACCACCTCGCTTCCCAACATAATCCACAACAAGGCATTCCTCTACGCCTAATCTTCTTTGCAGTCCAGCTATTTTACAAGATCTGGCTTTTGTTTCACAAACAAAAACCAAAATGGGCCTCTTTTCCTTAACCATAAGGCTAAGATCCTGAACTATCCGAGAGTTCCCGATCTCTCGCCAATTCCAACATATTATTTTCATAATGCTTGATGGTGCTGTTCAACAGCCACCACCCATAGTATGTCATCAAAACAGAGCACATCATCACTATCTCGTATCTCTTTTCCTTCCACCATCATTTCACAATCATCCCCAACAGACTCATAGTTTCTTTTCAACAAAGAATTTGAACTAGGAAGCTTACATGACTCAAGCCTAGCTCTAGCCCTTCTCTTCCATCTGGATGATCTTTTGCTTTATTGGTTCTATTCCACAGCATTGGAACTCAATCTCTCTATCAGCATCTTCCTTTCCAACACAACTTTCTAAACATCAGACATGCTCGCATTGGTACCAGGCCTCAAACCCTTCACCCTTTGATCCTGCACTTGAGACTTCAAAACCAACTCCTGAGATTCTAACAGATTAGAATTCTCATCACTCATCTCCTCACCCACCTTAACTACCTCCTTTATTTCTCCCCTTTGAAACTCCTCTCTCGTCTCCACATCTTCTGAATTTTGAACAGAATGTTCGCCCCTCCCCTCTCTTTTTTCTTTCACTCTCTGCTCCCCACCCTTGACACCTCATTTTCTAGCTTGAGGCAAAGCTCTAAGCTAGACACCATGCTGACCAGCATTCCCTTCATGCTCCTTACAACCATCCTTCTCGTGGACAATTCTTTCACAGCTAAAACATAACCTAGGCAGCTTTTCAAATTGAAAAGGCACCCAATTTTTCTTTCCATCCACAATAATAGTTCTACCTCGAGCAACAGGCCTTCTTAGGTCACACTCCAACCTCACACTAAAGCACCTCCCCAAGCCGAGCCATCCTCCTGCACTTCAACCTCCATAACCTCCCCCATCGATCTTCCAATTGACTCCCCCATCTTCTTATTCATACAACTCAGAGACAAATTCAACATCAACACCCATAGGCAAGCATGATCAAAATCAAGCAGGCTAGGTTGCGTTTAACCATCAAACTCTTTCAAGACAAACATATGACTATCAAGCAGCCATGGACAGCCATCAAGAACCTCCAGCTTATCCCTTCGATTAACAAACATGATAACAAAGCAATTACCTCCAATTTCTTGAAACTCTAATGGCTTCCCGACCTTCCAAACTTTCCCCACCAGACTTCTTTCTCCCTTCAATTTCATTGAACTGAGCATTTCTTGCCGAATCTCAATCAGGGAATCCTCCTCATCATTCAGCTTCAATCTCCTCCATACTTCCTCCATTTCCTCCATCGTAGTACTCTACTCACATTCGCAAGCAAATAAATTCTTCCTTCCTTAGTAGAGGAAGAAGACTAAGCACTTCTCCTCAAGTCGCTTTCCAGAGCAGGAAGAACGGTTGAGAGAAGACTATGATTTGATACCTACCTACTCAATTATAAAATTCCTTAAATTAGATTTAATGGGCCATTCTGGACAAACTCAAAGACTATATAATTTATTAAAGTTGGTTAAGAATTTTTAATTAAACCCAAAAGTTTGTTTTACAGCTTGTTGAGGTTCAGTGAATGAGTTTGGATGACTCTAACATACCAATATTTTTTGAAAGTTCAATTGAGTTTTATCATATAATTTTAAATAGGTCACGGGCCCAATATTTATTATGATGGATTATGAAATTTGATTATACTCAACAATTTGGTTAAAACACATTTAATATTCATTGAGCACTTAGGCTCATATTTATTGGATAATAGGCTCAATGACTTATTTAAAAGTCCAAGAGTACTTTTTGGACAACTTGTGCTTACTTTGGACTCAGACCCGATCAATTAGAATTTGTTATTTGACTTGGCCTACAAAATTATAGACAAGTCTTGAAATTTGGTTAGACCCATTAAATGGTCCAACCCACTTACTAATGGGCTAAGCCTATAAAAAAAGATCTAGCTTATGTATGTGTGTGTATGGGTAGAGACCAGCCTAAGACCAAAACCCATTAAAAAGCTGAAGCTCATTTCCCATTAGATTCATATTAAACTCCCCCATGAATTATGTGAGGAACCTCCATCTTCTCCCTACTATTTACAAATATATTGAGATATTCAAAGTATCCAAACCGACCACCCCAAGTGTAGATTTGGGATTACGGATATTGATTACTTAGGCCATGTCATTTTTGGCATTGGAGTGAAGGCTGACCCATCTAAAATTGCCTTAATGGTGGAGTTGCCTATACACATTTCTTTGAAAGCATTGAGAGGATTTTTGGGCCTTGCGAATTATTATAGAAAATTAATAAGGCACTATGGATCTATAGCAACCCCATTGACTGTGTTGTTGAAGAAAAACTCATTTGTGTGGATTGAAGAGTCAACCAAAGCCTTTATCTAGTTGAAACAAGCTATCACTCAATCTCCTGTCTTGATAATTGGTTTTTCTAAAAGCTTCACAATTGAATGTGATGCTTCTAGGGTAGGCTTGGGGGCTATGCTTATGCAGGAGGGTCAACCCATTGATTTTTACAGCAAGGCTTTGAATGGAAAGACTTTACTATTATCCATATATGAAAATGAGCTTTTGGCCCAGGTGTTTGCAGTCAGTAAGTGAAGACCATATTTGTTAGGGTAATCCTTTAAAATGAAGATTGATCAACAGGCTTAGAAGTACTTATTGGAGCAAAAGGTGGGTACTGAGACCCAATAAAAAATGGTTATCGAAGTTGATGAGTTATGAATTTACCATTGACTATAAAATGGTGAAGGATAATAAAGTTGCAGATGCACTTTCAAGGAAGGCTAAGGAAGAAACAACTGCATGGCTCTCATATCTTTTCCAACTCCACTGTGGATAGAGGAACTAAAGCAAAGCTATCAGCTGTCTCCCAAACTAAATGACATTTACTCCCAACTCTAGCAAGCTCTAGGTGATCCAAAGCATTACTTAGTGCAAAAGGGTCTATTGTTGAGGAAGGGAAAGATGGTTATGGTTCCTACTTCACCATTCAAGGCTAGCATACTACAAAATAATATACACCATAGTCCATAGGTAGGGCATGTGGGCTATTATAAAACACTGAAGAAGACCAAGTTAGATTTCTATTGGGAGGGGATGCGCAAGGATGTTTAAAAGCTTGTCAAGGAGTGTGATGTGTGCCAAGCTAACAAGTATGAAACTCTTCATCCAATTGGATTACTGCAGCCACTGACTGTTCCTAGCTCTCCATGGTCGGATATTTTCATGGACTTTATTGAAGGCCTCCCTCTCTCAAATGGGTTGAGTGTGATATTCATAGTGGTGGATAGACTTACAGAATTTGCTCATTTCTTCCTCTTTCACATCCTTATACGACAAGTAAAGTGGCTCAAATAATTTTTTTTTAGTCTTATGGGAATGCCCAAATCCATTGTTTCGGATAAGAATTCAATATTCACCAACTACTTTTAGAAGAGGTTTTCATTTACAAGGAAGTTCATTGAATTTGAGTTTTGCTTATCACCATCAGTCTGATGGACAAATTGAGGCATTAAACAAATGTTTGGAGGGGCATCTAAGATGCTACAACAATAACAAGCCAAAGGAGTGGAGCCAGTAGATTCCTATCGTTGAATGGTGTTACAACACCACATGTCACTCTTCAATTAGGGTTTCTCCTTTTGAAGCCCTCTATGGTTATCCTCCACCTAAGTTGCTCACTTACATTCCAGGGACTACTGTTAATGCTACATTGGATCAGTAGTTGAGGTCAAGGGAGCAGCCTTTGGCACTATTAAAAGAGAACTTGCACAAGGCCTAGCAGAGAATGGAAATGTTTGCAGACAGGAAAATGATTGTGAGGAGCTTTGAGGTGAGAGAATGGATATTTTTTAGGCTCCAACCCTATAGACAAAAGACATTTTCAATGCACCATAACTTAAAGCTCACTCCAAGGTTCTACAGTCCTTTTCAAGTGGTTGCAAAAATAGGCATAATGGCTTACAAATTTAACCTACCATCCACTTCCAACATATATCTGGTTTTTCAAGTGTCAAGTTTGAAGAAAATGTTGGGATAGCACAACACTTCACTACCGACATTACCTCCTCTGGATTCACAAGGGCAAATTCAACCTGAACCTAAATCTATACTGGAGAGGAGGATGAGGAAAGTTGGAAATCATGTAGCAACCGAGGTTCTTGTGAAATGGTTGGGAGCACCAGTAAAAGACAGTTCTTGGAAATCTCTGTGGAAGCTAAGCAACCTTTATCCACACATTGGGGACAAGGTCTTTTAATGGAGGGAGAATTGTAAGTGGCCTTGAGTTCAAGGGCCTTAAAGGAGAAGGGATTGTTAGGGTAAAGTTTGGGAGGAATCTAAGTGATGTGGGAAGATAAAAATATTAATAGACTGAAGGTCGAAATGGTGCGTTTGAGGATTAAGTGATGCAGTGCATTTTGTAGTGCGAAGAAGGACAGTTGATAGAGAATGTTGAAACATTGCGTATTAACTTGAATTGGAATAAAATGTTACATTTTGTTAATTAGCATTTCATTTGTATAAAAGACTGACAATTGAAAACTTGTATGTTGTTCAGACTTGTTAATAAATGAAGTGAATTGGACGTTGCAGATTCCTCGAAAATCTCTTCCAAGAATAAAGACTCTAATTCCTTGTTTCTTCTTCCTTTGTCTTTCTTTCTTGCATTCTATTTTCCATTTGTTCTTGCTTGTGTAAGTGAAGGGAGTCCTTGACATATCCTTGCCATAAGCACACAACCATAGCTCCAGCACCCACTATCTCTTGAAATAAAGTCATTTCCTTCCTTCAAATGTCTAAAATCTAGTACCTAGAAGCATATGACGTGTGATGTGTTTTAAGCTAAATTACAAAAAATTTCCTACCAATACTTTTTGGAAAATCAAGAGAAAATAAAGGTTTGGATTTGGAAATAATTTTATGATTTAATCGTATAATTATTTGGGATTGATGATATTTTACTATTGTAATGATTTTAGGCTTACGAAAAATAGGTTATTTAAGCATTTTGGGCTTTAAATAGAAAGTGCATGTTTATTACTAAATTAGGTGACAATACATTAATTGTATAGGTAATTGGTGTACCCCTAACATGATCATACATTTACATGTATGTACGGTAAACAACATGTCTATCATAAAAGTATTATGATGTATACTCTTCATGGGAAGCCATTTTTTACATACCCAAGTCATGGAGAAAATAATTTTTTACTGCCATAGTAGATTTATAAATGTCATAATCTTTTATGCATACATTCGTGTTAGTTGTATGACACATTCATTAAAATATTTTATGAAAAATCATGATTTTATGTGAAGAATCATGCATCAAATTATTTATGAAAAACCATGATTTTATGTGAGGTATTATACATCAAGATATCTATGAAAAATTATGATTTTTGTATATCAAAATATTTTATGAAAGGTCATGATTTTATATGAAGAAACATGTATCACAATATTTTATGAAAAGTTACGATTTTATTTTATATCTATGATATGATAAGGTATGAAAAGGCAAGTTATGAGAAGAAAGTATATACGCATGATTATGATGAGGTATGACTGTTAAGATACGTAATGGTCTATGTTATAACAGTGAAGACATTATCATGAGGTCAAAAGGCATATTGCATTGCTAGGACGTACACTCTGATAGTGCACCTAGTGTTGTCTTCTTTATGTATAAATTCTCAACTCGTGGCCATAGGCAGAATCAGAATCTTCAATATTCGCTAACACTAACTCACAGAGTCAACAGTTGGTATCGGCCAATGATGACAAATGAAAGATAAGTTAAGGCATTTCATGTACAATTTAGGTTCATATTATTTACATATGTAACTATGAGTATGCATATTTTTCAAGAAACCTTATGTTTGATAATATGTTTACAGATGATGTTACTTATCGAGTATTTGACTCGTTTTTCTATATTTTATATTTTAACCATCCTTTGTGAGGATCTTTATGAGGATGGAGCAATAGGATGAGACTTGTGTTGTAAAACGATGGCATAAAGTAAAATAGAACAAAAAAAGAAATCAATCACATGACACAAAAATTTACATAGTTTGACAATGTGCTTACGTCCACGGAATTGTAGATGATTTTATTCTCTTAAGGAATATCAAAGTACACTATAGGGAGAAATTACAATGCTCAGAACTAGCCATACTGTTCATAATAAACATCTATAGGGTTGTACGGTGGAAACCCTACTTTTACAATTGCTGGGTTATTCGCTTGAGTAAGCTGTCGAGCGAGTCTCGAGCAAACTTTTTGTCTAATGTTCGTCTGAGCGACATGTCAAGCAAGTGTTGAGTGAACTCTCTGTCTGAACTTCACTCAAGCGAACTTCCTATTTGGCATTTCTCGAGTCATAAACCATGTAAAAAATGTTTGGCATTTTACTTTGGCTTGGGTCGAGAATTTTACAAAAAAAATTGTGACAAATCCTTGTTAAGCCAAGTCATCAAGTCGGGTTGTCACAAGAATGAACTAGTCTCCACAAACCCAACAACTTGGCTTAGGGAGACAAGACAGAGGTCTAGGTGAGTCTATCCTCCACCTCTCACCTCGACTCTCTCTCTCTCTCGGACAAGATGTAAAATTTACTATTACGTTCTCCCCCTCCCCCATATCGTCTCTCAATCATCTCTACCTACCACCACCGCTCGGCAACATCATCTCATGTACGTTTCTCTCCTCCACCTCTCACCTCAACTCTCTCCCTCTCTATCTCTCTATCTCTATCTCCCCCTCTCTCTCTCTGCGAAATTAAGATTTACTATTATAGTTGCCATTATCGTCGTCTACTACTATCACATACATCCAACTGCTTGAGACACCCCATAAGGTAACACCACATTTGTCTTTCTTTTCCTCATACTCTTGATGTGCCCTAACTAGAGAGAGAGAGAGAGAGAGAGAGAGAGAGAGAGAGAGAGAGAGAGAGAGAGAGCATGAGAGATAGATGATAGAAGGAAGAAGAGAGACTCACTTGAGATGCCGTTGAACAGTAGTGGTGGCCGAAGATGATAGAGAGACGTCATGGGGGAGGGGAGAAGGCGAGAACAAGAGAAAATAAATGATTTTGAATTCTAAAGCCTATTTAGTGCTTTTTGTTTAAAAAAAATCACGTGAGAGTCTAAGAGGTTGTAAAACAGTAGGTGGAGTATGGTTATCCATAAAAGAAAGAGAAAACGAAAAACAGAAGGGAAGGTGTGTTACAGATGTCCACCCCTTTTTTTAAACAAAATATTCGATTTGACAACAATATCCAAACTTATTAAAAAATTGAAGAAACTTTTTAAAAACGCCAAGAAGAAACAAAATTATTTTATTTAAATAAATCACTGAAATGCAATGTATTTTGAGTTCTAACATAGGGGTATAAAAAAATCCAAAAAACTAGTTGAACCGATGGATTTGGTCTAGGTCACAACTAGTCTCATCCCAATTCTTTAAATATCGAAACTGGTTTTCATATTTTGAAAATCGATTTGAACCAGACCGAACCAATATATATATATATAATTTTTTATATTATATATATTATATATAAATTACTAATTAATATAACATAAAACTTTAATCATATTATTCAAGTATATTAATCTTATAACATTTGATATAAGTTAGACACTACGTACACTATACTAGATAATTAGATACTAATGAATTAGTAATTATTAATAATTACTATTTTTTTTTAAATCGGTTTGTATCAACCGATCAGGTATATATATGTATATATATTTTATAATATATATTTTTTATATTATATATAAGTTTTTATATTATATTATACATATTATATACTAAATTGTTAATTAATATAACATGAGATTTTAATCATATTATTCAAGTTTATTAATCTTATAACATAAAATTAATATAACATTTTATATAAGTTAGACACTACTTAGGCCTCGTTTGTTTTTATAACTCCTCTCAATTCATTTCATCTCATCTAATTATTACAACTTTTTTAAATTCGCATACAAAATAAAATAAACAATTCAACTTTTTTAAATTTCAAAATAAAAATAATATTAAAAAAATATATTCTAACAATATTTTATTCAACTTTTGACTTTAATTTCAACTCATCTTATCTGCGAATACAAACGAGGATACTATACTAGTTAATTAGACACTAATGAATTATTAATTGTTAATAATAAATACTAAACTCTAACAATTAAATTTAATGTTGAAAAAGTTATAATACGAAACTTATTTAATGCCACACGTGTAAACGATAGATTGAAAATATAAAAAATTCCGATTTCGGTGATAAATAAGTGATAAACCAAAAGAATCAATGTATACTGATTTGGTTCAACATTTGTCCAAAATTAGATCGGTCATACCTCTATTCTAACTTTCAATGGCTTTGTCAAACTTATGAGTTTGGTTCCGTAATAAATAAAAGGCCCAAAAATGTTAAATGGTAAGACTTACAAAATTATTGTAAGTTGTCTATTAGTAATAGTAGCAGCAGCAGCACTAGAATAAGGCCTTTTACAATTATAGGCTGTGGACCCAAAATAAATGTTTGCTTTTAAGATTAAAATTTTAAATTTTAAAAATTTTAAAAATCTCTCATCTCATCATTATAACTTTTTTAAATTTTTATACAAAATAAAATAAATAATTCAACTTTTTTAAATCTTAAAAAAAAAAATAATATTAAAAAATATAATCTAACAATATTTTATTTAATTTTTTAACTTTAAACTCAACTCATCTCAAATCTCTGAAAACAAACGATGCCTTAACCGATCCTAATGAATTTTAGGATTCGGTGCTACCCCTTCCCATCCATCAAGCCAAAGCAAGAGAGAAAAATGTGTCCATCCAAGTAGATAGGTAACCTACAGCTGACAATGACCAATCAGTCAAGTGAATTAGATGGAATGAAACGAAGTTTTGGGAAGGTTCAGTAAGATCAACCTGTACATTCTATGCCCACCATGCTTTGTCTGGAGTTTTAACACAGCACCAATGTAACTCCCTAAAAGAAGAATTTCGGTTAAAAACATGCACCATGAAGTTCCATCATAATACACAATTGTGTGAGACCATAAAATCGTCAAAATAAGCATCATAAGGAAATTTTGTCCCAAGTAAGCTAAATAACATATATTACACAAGCCTTGAAGTGCACCTGCAACAATCGCACATGCCTTGCATACACTTCCCATGCAGCCAAATTTCACTCCAAAGCAGATTCGCTTCGTGCAAACATTCAAGAGAGATCTCCACCTCAGATTTACTTCATCAAAGCATACCAAAGCACATCCGTACTTGATTTTCACTTCACGAAAGCATCCAAAGAAGATGTGCAGAGAAAAATCAACTAAAGCATACATTCTTCCAAAACCTTTGAAATTTATCTGTTGGTATCCTCAGTCAACCCTTCACTGATTCTGAGTTTATCCGGCCACTACTCTTCCCGCTGGCATTGAACCCAGCAATGGGCATGGAATGGTTACCAAAATCTAATAGAAGTTTCCGTTGGAGCTCATTAGTGTGAGGAAGACTGGCACGTAGAAGCTCAACAGGCATTTCCCTACTAATAGCTTGGGCTGCCTCAGATCCAATCACGTCTGTACTTGGCTGGATCTGTGAACATACGGATTGCACTATAGTTTCATATTTACTCAGGCAATACTTGGTAAGAAGCGTGAAAAATTCATCAAATGAAGCTTGCCACAGCGCAAGATTAGGAACGCTACAGTTACCAGCAGCATGAGGATCAGTTAACAGTTCAGTAGCCCTTTCAAGGACAGATTTCAAAATAATAGACGCCCCATCACCAGCAGGGCTTCCAACAGGGCGCAGTGGTGGCTGCTCTGAAGAACAAACAACTGCAACAAGACAAGCACTTAGCGACCGTAAATCCATGCCCTTGACACATGAGGAAACTGTCTTTGCAAGATGAGTGGTCGTCTCAGCTGCTCCGGGATCAGATTGAAGGCCGCCGAACAAAAACCTTAAATGACGAAAAACAGCCATACAAACAATTCGGGCAAGCTCCCTACCAGAGAAGAGAAGCTGAAGGAACCTAGATAAGAGTTTTCGACCCTTGGGAAGAGAGACCAATCGTAAGAACACAAGGTCATCCTTGGAAGTCAGCCCAACAGTGTGGCTGGTTTTGCCAAGTGGGTCTACAAGTTGAAGTGATGTTGCCAGACCTTCTAGAAGGATCTGTCGCCTTCGCCTGAGCTGAGCCCCACCATCCTGGGATGCACTAGATTGTAGAAACCGATCAATATCATCGACATCAAGAAGAAGACAAAGTCCATCCTCAATGGTGATTCTAGCAGCAAGCATCGGTTCCTGTTCCAGAGGCTTCTCAGAGACTTTCTGGTCAGAGCTATCACCAGAAGCAGAGGGAGGAGGGTCGACTTCAAGGAGGGGGCGAGGTCTGCGTATGGAAGAGAGAGGTATCCTACCAATAGCGTCAATGGAGAGATGAGGATGTTGTTCTGTACTATTACGGCCTCGAGAAGGGTGCTCCCTCAAGTGAGATGGGCAGAAAGGCTGTTTCAACCTCGATCCAGTAGCTCTTTTGGCAAGACTTGCTTGGTGGTAATAGTCATCAATGTATGGGTCATTGCCATGTGTAGCAGCATGCTGCATTTTAAGTATATTCTCTATTTCTTCAGATGTCATATACTTGGATCTAATTTGGACCCACCCAGTCTCACTTTTCTGGCTACTAGTATCAGATCCTTGGTGAGAAAAACGCAGATTATGTTTGCTCCTTTGTGATGATTTTGGTCTTTGGTCTCTCATATCAGTCAATCCAAACTTTGATTTATGTGAGGATGATGGATGGACATTATACTGTTGGGACTGTAGTGCCGCAAAATGGGCCAAAGAGGGTAATTGATGGTGCAGTCTCTGCTGTTGCAGCATCTGCTGTGGTGCCATTATTTGTGGGGACCTGAGTACATTTTGATGAGGTAACTGTTGTTGCACAATAGTGTTTAAAAGGCCTGCGTGATCCCCATGCAATATACCAGCATGGTTGGCCCAGTGATTTTGCGGCCTGCTATTAAAAGAAAGGCCACCACTGGTGAACTGAAGCATATTTCCACCATAATTCAAACCATGAGATAAACCAGCCAAGTGATGAGTAGAGTTAGAACAAGGAGAGAGGTTTGGTGTAGAGAACGGTATCTGTGGACCACCACCAAGAAAAGACATATTAGGGTGGTGTGGTGAACCTTGTTCGGATCTGCTTCCAGGTGGAGGGAAAGACGTGAATGTTGATTTAGGTACTAGAATTGGTTCACTAGAGTAGCGATGCAGCACTGGTTGCTGCTCGGGGTATGAGGATGTTCTGTACAAAGGTTTATATTCCGCAACACGAGCAGAGGGTTGAGGTTGTGATGACCACCTCTTCTCTTCTTCAACACTATCTGTGTGAAACATATGCTGATCTAACCAGTTACCAAAGTCTCCATCTTGTGTCCACTCAGCAGCAGATGAACCTGCACAGAACTTGCCATTAGCGAAAGGGAAGTTCAGAAGGGAAAACAGGGGGTGGAGGGGGCAACAAGAAGCAGTCTCTTGCAATTAACAAACAAATGACGAATTCTAATGAGGTAAACAAACAAATGAGCACCGGACTTGATTCTTAACTCTAAGCTGCATGAATAGCTACAGCTAAATCAGTTTTGCTTCCACTATATCAAATATTATTCATATTGGCTGAGAATATGTGCGCGTGCGTGCGCTTCACACTGAATTTCGACAATGACAAAAAGTGAAATTACAAGGACTAATTGATACATTTTCTGCCAATCATCGAGCTTTCTGATGCCTTCACACAAACTTCATATTTTAGTACGCTAATATAGAAAATCAACTACGTCACAAGCTTCAAACAAATTTTAACTATGCAATTTGTGTCACCAAATTACACCGACTGAATTTTGACATTTTCATGCTCATTAAATAACAGCTTTCCAGAAGCATTTCCGCTAGGCTGTATATGGTTCCTTATTTTCACCATTTTAAGCCAACTAATATTTTGACAGAACACCATTATCCTCATATTTTATATATTCTTTCCACAAAGCTACAAAAGTGTGTTTTTGTACTTCAAGCTCACTTCTAAAATATCACAGAATATCAAATCACTGCGATACTTTTGACCTCTTATGATTACTTCCTTTGACTCTTTACTTATCAAAAAATAAAAAAATGAATATTTCCTTTGGCTAGTTTTGTTTTCTTTGGGAACGCTAGGATTGGCAAAATCAAGCACCCAATGAAGAAGTTTATCTCTGTTTCCTTACTTTGGGTCTATATCTCAAAAATAAAGTCAGAAGCAACTTTAAGATCCCAAATATAATTTTGGATAAGTATCAAACTCACTTCTGCAGAAAGTGGTTTTTGTCATTGAAATGAATCCCAAAATCACTTTATCGAACGAGTCATCAAACGATCACTTTGTGCATGACTGAGTAGGCCCCCACCATTCCAAGATTCACATTTTGGAGTAGAAACAAAAGCCTACTTAAAACTTTTTTTTTTATAAGAAAGAACTTTATTCATCGAATGAAATAGGCAAAACCCATGTATACAGAAAATATACAAAAGAAAACACCTAATTACATTCTAAAAGAAGATATCGAAAACCAAAAATCATGAGCTGAAGCTCCATTAAGCACTATAGCAGAAAAACATTGAAATAAAGAGAACACAGAAATTCCAAATTTCCTCCATAGTGTGTTCCTTATTATTAAAGCATTGCTTGTTCCTTTCCCACCAAATACACCACATAAGACACAAAGGAACCATCTTCCACACAGCAGCCACTTGAGGAGAATGTTGACGCCCAATCCTACACGCAAGTAGATCCACGACTTTCATAGGCATCACCCAAGCCAGCCCAACTCTACTGAAGATATCATCCCGCAACGCCTTTGCCATCTCGCAGTGCAGAAGTAAATGAATTATCCACAGATTCCCCATGTTTCTTACACATGAAACACCACTCCATAACAACAAAGCCACGCTTTCTCAAGTTATCGATCATCAGAATGTTCCCGAGTGATGCTGTCCGTATGAAAAAAGTGACTTTGGAAGACACATGAGACCTCCAAATACGTTTCCAAGGAAAAGGAGAACAATGCTGAACAGTCAATGCCTTATAGTAAGACCGTACTGAAAACTTTTTACTACCCGTATTCCATAACATTCTATCCCTCTATTACCCCCAATCCCCAGGGAGCATAAGAAGCTGAAAAAATCAGATACCTCATCAAGTTCCCAGTCCTGTACAGCTCTAGTAAAACAAACATCCCACTACAAGGTTCCATTAGAAGAGACTAACAAATCAGGAACAGTAGCGTTCCAATGGGCTGCCACACTAAAAATAACTGGAAACTCACTAAAAAGAGCCTGGTCACCACACCAAACATCAAACCAAAAATGGATCCTTCAAACCTCACCAACAGCAAAGTTAATTTTAGCAAAATTCGCCCATCCCTTTCTAATAAATTTCCAAAAACTCACACCATAAGCCCCCCTAGCCTCCTTAGAACACCAACCCCCCCCCAATCACTCCCATATTTCCAATCTATAACCTCCCTCCACAACGACTCCCCTTCCAATTGATACCTCCATAACCATTTCCCCAACAAAGCCTTGTTGAAACTACTCAAATGACGAACCCCCAAACCTCCATTTGAAATAGGAGAACAAACTCTATTCCAACTAACAAGGTGGATTTTAGTCTCCTCTCCCATTCCACCCCAGAGAAAAGTACAAAATAATTTTTCAATCTGGTTTGCCACCCCTGCAGGCAATGGAAATAAAGATAGGTAATAAATTAGGAGATTGGAAAGAGTACTTTTAATAAGAGTAATTCTAGTATTCTACCCCCTTTTGATAAGTATAATTGTTTCCAACCCACTAGCCTTTTCTCAATCTTCTCAACTATCCCATCCCAAATAGACTTAGCCTTGAAAGACGCTTGCAACGGAAGGCCAAGATTTTCATAGGTAAGGAAGCCACTTTACAACCCAAAAGAGCTGCCAAACAGTTAATATTTCGCACCTCCCCCCATCAGAACGATCTCCAACTTACCCAAATTCACCTTAAGGCCTGATACAACTTCAAAACATAATAATACAGCCCTTAAGGCTTGAATATGCCCACGATCAGCATCACAAAAGATAAAGAGTATCATCTGCAAAAAGAAGATGAAAAAGTGTGATAAAACCATAATTAGCATTTCCCACCAAAAACCAGAAACAGCCCCCAAAAAAAAAAACAAAATAGCAGCCTCCACCATATGACTTTAAGCCTCCATGATAATGACAAAGAGGAAAGGGGATAAAGGGTCCCCTGTCTTAAACCGCGAGAGCTATGGAAAAAACCACAAGGATTTCCATTAACTAACACTGAAAAACGAGCGGTAGAGACACAATGTCTAATCCACGCACACCATCTCTCCCCAAATCCACACCTCCCAAGCATATAGAAAAGGACATCCCAATTTACATGATTATATGCATTTTCCATGTCTAGCTTACAAATAACACCAAAGGCACCCTCCCTCAATTGATTATCTAAACATTCATTAGCAATCAGCACAGAATCAAGTATTTGCTTATCCCGAACAAAAGCATTTTGGGGTTTAGAAATAATTTTCTCCATCACCGTACTCATACGATTAGCAAGCACCTTTGAAATTATCTTATAGACCTCACTCACAAGGCTAATAGGGCGAAAGTCTTTCAACTCAGAGGCCCCAGCTATCTTAGGAATAAGAGCAATAAATGTGGCATTAAGAGACTTCTCAAACTTATGATAAGAGAAAAATTCCTGAAAAACCTGCATCACATCTTCGTTCACAACATCCCAACAAGCTTGAAAAAAGGGCATAGAAAAACCATCCAAGCCAAGCTCTATCTTTGACCATCCCACAAACCACCGATAAACCTCAACCTCATTATCCTCAAACGGTCTCCCCCTCATATAACTCCAACTATAAATTGGGCTCAACCAAATCCCCTCCAGATGATGCCTCCTGATGTAGTTCTCCAGAATTGTCAACCCCAAGTGATTGACCCATGTGGTGAAGGCCTTGGTGTGGGCATCACTCCCTTCAAGGTTCGAGGTTCAACACCTCATGGGTGCAAACAATCCTTTGGGGCCACACCTCTTGGTGAAATGCTAGCGATTTAACCAGTTCCGTGTAGGAAAACTTTCGAGAATGCGGTGCACAGGACTAAGATTTACTCTGCAGGGGTGGGTCCAAAGGGCCCTACTTTGGAGAGGTTCCCCGACATAAAAAAAAATGTAGTTCTCCAAAATAAGCCAATAACGAGCTATCGTCCATCTCATGATCCAAAAAATTTTCAACTGGAAAAACAGGCTTATTTTGGAGAACTACATTTTTTGAGCCTTCTGCGTATCCACCAGGCCATCTTTTGAGCCTTCAAAGCCCACAGGGCCCATGCCCAACTCTACCCATTTCAACATGAGATCCACATTATATTTCATTTCCAATAACGCATCCTGCATGGCCTTCAACGAGAAATCCCTCCCAATCCTTGATGTGCCTTCGTTGGGAATCACAACATCACCCTTGAGAATGTGATCAGACTTCTGCATTGATAGCTCTCCCGAATGCAAGATCTTCCCACCAGACACCCCACGAACCTCCCTACTACCCTTCATGCTTGGCGGTGACTTCTTCAAAACCTCCACGAAGGTCCCCTTCCGTCCCTCGGCAACGTGAGAAGTTGATACAACCTTCTTAGGTACTCTGTATTTCACGCCCGAAACAGAGGAAGAAGAAACATCCACTCTCAACGATTCTTCAAACCTCCTCTACCCCTCGCCCTTTGACACTTCTGGAATAGCGATGAAGCCATGCCTTCTTTATTGTCCAAACTCTAACAAAGACAAAAACCGACCGAAACTATTGATTCCCCCAGCGCAGATGCCAACCACTCCATAGCAGCATCAATGGAAATGAACTTAGTGACCCTCTGACTGCTCTCTGTCATCCTTCAATACTAAGCATTTTCTCGTTTAAACTCAAATAGCTTCTGATCAATACGTAGCTTCCGACACGAACCCATCGAAAAACTAGTATCAAGAACAACCCACAAAACCAAAGAGAAAAAGAGAAAAGGAAGAGAATAAATGAATATTGAAATGAAAATAAAACAAACATTCTAGTAGAGATTAATGGATTATTTCTGGCGAGAGGCACCAGAAATAAGAGAAAAGTTCAGGCATAGAGAGAGAGAGAAGGGAAAAGGGAAAACTACCCACAAAATTTGCTCAACAGCTGTGTGATCCCTTTGCTCATCAAACTGCATGTGTAATACATCACATTTTCTTCAACATCTAAATAATTTGGTGATCAAAAGGGGAAAAAATGAAGCATTGCTGCATAGTGGTCTCTATTTCTAATAAGGAAAAAAGAACACAGATGTTGTTCTAACTATGCATTTCAGAATGAACAGGCAAGTCCAGTTTACAAAAGAATCCATTCAACATAAAAGTTTACTTCTACTACTTTCAATTAGATTGTAGCATGTCTTGACCCAACTTACACCCAATTGCATCACCAATAATCTAAAGACTACCAAAAGGCAGAAAATATTCACAATAAGGTTACTCACTTTCTCTTGAAAAAGATCCAGATCCTCTATCACCAATAACTCCTGGGTGTCTTGGTCCTGTTACAGCTCTGTTCAACTGTGTAACATAACATCGTCAACTACTAAATCGGGATAAAGATTAAAAAATTATATGGGCACTGCGATTAAGGGCAATATAATATCAATAGAAAAACTACAACCATCACGATGGCAATGATGTTCAAGCAACTTTCACTCAAATGAAGCTAAAATGAAGCTTCTAGTAAATAGCATTCAATTTTCAATGTTTTTAATCACAAAAATATATGCCACCAAGAAGCAACCAGCATAACCATAACAATTAAAAGGTTGACTAAACAGTACCTCCATTCACGCAACCATAAAAGCAAAGTAAATATGAAGGAGGGGGGGGGGGGGCATGAGTTGAATAACCACTATTGCATATCTAACAATTCTCCATGCTAAATAGCTGGTTATAATGTTTGAATGACGAATCAAATGAACTCAGCATACATTACAGAAGTTAGAATCATGTAGCTAGGGATAGATCGAGATGATAGACAGCATCTAGTTCCTGGATCTTGAAGGAAATAAAATTACAAGTATAAGAAACTAAAGACCTACTTCTATACCGACAAGGAATAAAGTCTAATGCAGTCACCTGTGAACTGTCATTAAATGTATATTTTGCGCTCTAAACACCAGCATTGGGAAAACTTTTGTTATAGCCAAGCCCTAGAATCTCTAGGTATGGGGTGGAATTCGAACCCTAGGTCCCCGGGCCCATGATTTCCTTCATAGTTATTTTGTGTATTATTTATTATGTTTAAAAATGGACCAGATATTCGATAGGAGATGACAGGTTGCATTTTATTACAAATCAGCCAACTCCTAGGCAGAATAGGAATCTATCACAACCTATTTATAAATTTGAAGAACCAAGTATTTTTTTTTATAAGTAATAATATTATTCAAAGAAATAGGCATAAGCCCAAGTACACGGGACATATACAAAGGAAACACCTATAACTTCCAAAAACGAAAAGAAACTAACACCAGAAAACTAAGACAAATGCAGAAAATTATCCTCCATTACAAAAGCTTTAACCCAAGAACTCAAAGTACTCAAGAACAAATCCCTAAGCTCTCCCAATGGGCGTTCTTTATCTTCAAAGCATCTCCCATTTCTTTCAAGCCAAATGCACCACATAAGACAAGGAGGAATCATCTTCCAAACTCTCACCGCCTTCTTACAGCCCTTCAAACCCTTCCACCCTACCAACAGATCTACCACATCTCTAGGCATTACCCAATGTAATCCTGTCCAACTCAAAACCACATTCCACAAGAATCTTGTCACTTCGCAGTGAAGAAACAGGTGATTTACTGATTCTCTGTCCCTTTTACACATAACACACCAATCAGCAATAAACAGACCTCTCCTTCTGAGATTATCAGTAGTCAATACTTTACCCAAAGATGCCGCCCAACAGAAAAAAGCAACCTTAGAGGGAACTTTCACTTTCCAAATGCTTTTCCAAGGAAACACACAACTACTAAAGCGTGACAAAATTCTGTAATAAGTTGAGACTGAAAACTTAGCATTTCCAGCAGGAATCCACACCCTGCTATCCTCTCTTTCAAGCACCAACTTTGAACTGTAGAGTTTAATCAGCAGAGCCTTAACTTCATCCACTTCCCAGTCATTAACGTCCCTTGTAAAAATGATATTCCATTCAACCTTGTTGTTACTACTGCAGTAAGAATCATAAATAGTTGCATTATGATCCCTAGCAATTCTGAATCATGCCAAAAGAGAATCCTGTTTCCATCTCCCACCTTCAATCTGAAATTATTGGAGAAGGAATCCCATCCTTTTCTAATAAATTTCCACAAACTAACCCCATAAGCACCACTAGCTGCATTAGTACACCAACCTCCCCACAAAGTTCCATATTTCACTTCTATCACATTTTTCCAAAGAGCTTTACCCTCCAATTGATATCTCTAAAGCCATTTCCCAAGTAAAGCTCTATTAAAAACCCTTAAATATTTGATCCCCAAACCACCACGATCCAGTGGTTGACAAACCTTCTTCCAACTAACCAAGTGAAACTTCTTATCCTCTCCATTGCCTCCCCATAAGAAATTTATAAATAAACTCTCAATCCTCTTTTCAACTCTGCCGGAAGAGGAAAAAGAGAAAGGAAATAGGTGGGCAGGTTGGACAAAGTGCACTTTATAAGAGTTAGTCTTCCCCCCTTAGACAAGTAGATCCTCTTCCAACCCGCTAACCTCTTTTCAATTTTTTCAATCACCCCATCCTATATGTTGACAGCTTTAAAAGAGGCTCCCAAAGGAAGCCCAAGATACCTCAAAGGCATAGAAGAAATTCTGCACCCCAGTAAATTAGCCAAGTCTGATAAATTCTGAACATCACCCACATGAACAATTTCAGGCTTCAATAAATTAACTCTTAACCCCAAAGCAACTTCAAAACAAAGCAAAAGTGCTCTTAAAGCACGAATATTATCCAAATCAGGCTCACTAAAAATCAAGGTGTCATTAGCAAATAACAAATGAGAGATCTTTAAACTGTTCCTAGTCACATTACCCACCACAAAACTGGACAGGAAATTACCCTCCACAGCCTTCTCAATCATTCTACTCAAGGCGTCCATAATCATAACAAAAAGAAAGGGGGAAATGGGATCGCCTTGCCTCAAACCGCGAGAACTACAAAAGAAACCAGCCGGTTCTCCATTCAACAAAATAGAAAATTTTGAAGTCGAAACAAAATGCTTAATCCACGAGCACCATTTAACACCAAAACCAAATCTCCTCAATAAATAATCAAGAAACTCCCAGCTAACATGGTCATAAGCCTTTTCCATATCCAATTTAATAAGAATACCAGCTTTCTCCACATTCAATCTACTCTCCATACATTCACTAGCAATTAAAACAGAATCTAAATCTGACTACCCCTCACAAAAGCATTTTGAGATGGTGAAATTATCCTCTCCATCACCCTACTCAAACAATATGCCAGCACCTTAGAGATAATTTTATAAATGCCATTCACCAAACTAATAGGCCTAAAGTCTCTAATGTCCACAGCCCTTGCCTTCTTCGGAATAAGAGCAATGAAAGTAGCGTTCAAGCTCTACTCAAACCTCATATATGAGTGAAACTCGGCAAACACCTTCATGATATCATCTCTAACAACATCCCAACAATCTTGAAAAAATGCCAAAGTGAACCCATCCGGACCCGGAGCCTTATCCTTGTCCATACCTTTTACCACATCTAGAATTTCTTCTTCCTCAAACTCTCTTTCCAACCACTAAGCATCCAACTGCTCTATAGAGTCAAAAGCAAGGATGTCCAGTTTTGGTCTCCAAGAAAACTTTTTTGAAAACAGCTGCTCATAAAAATTCACAATGTGGGCCTTAACATCTTCTTGATCCGAAATCAACCTATCCCCGTCACGAAGGACCTCAATCGCATTATATCTTCTGAGAATTTGCCATTTGATGAAAAAATTTGGAACACCTATCCCCCTCCTTCAGCCACAACACTCTCGATTTTTGCCTCCATGAAATCTCTTCCATTAAGGCTAAATTTTCCAATTCAGAAACCACCCCTAATTTCCTGATTCTATCCTCTTCCGATAACAACCCTTGCACCTCCTTCTCTTCCAAAGATTGCATTTCCTCTGTAAGCCGCTTCCTCTTGGTATCCAACAGCCCAAACTCCTCTTTATTCCATCTCATCAAATCTATCTTAAGCAATTTCAACTTTCTAGCCAAAACAAAACTAGGAGTGCCAGAAACATTATAAGAATACCACCAACCTCTAACCTTTTCCCCAAAACCTTCAACCTTTAGCCACGTTCTCAAATTTAAAATAACTTCTTCTACTCACAATTCCTCCACAATCCAACATAATGGGAAAGTGATCCGAACACAGTCTCGGCAAAACTTTCTGTGTCAAACCAGAAAAGTGTGCTTCCCAAGAAGAAGAGACCAGAAACCTATCCAACCTAGAAGAAGATCT
The DNA here is from genome assembly GCF_001411555.2 of Juglans regia. Lineage (NCBI taxonomy): Eukaryota > Viridiplantae > Streptophyta > Magnoliopsida > Fagales > Juglandaceae > Juglans > Juglans regia. The sequence continues at coordinate 31,613,446 of NC_049901.1, read as the reverse complement.
ACCATTAGACCAAGAATACTCACCTCCCACCAAAGGCAAATCTATCTGATTTAACTCAAAAATTAAATCTAAAAAAGAATCCATAGCACTTGAAAAATAAGAATCCCCCGACCTCTCATTAGGAAACCTAGTGAGATTAAAATCCCCTCCAAAACACCAAGGTAAATTCCACCAACTACAAACACCCGAAATTTCTTCCCATAAATGAATCCTCCTACTATCCACATTTGGGAACCCTGGCAGCAGCTGGCACTTTAAGATAGATTAGGACGAGCTTTTAACTCTTAAGGATTGGGATAGTGCCAAGAAACCATATGGAACTACTAAGGTATGCAGCTGCCAAAATTCTGGAACAAAGAGGATAGTTTTTAATTGTAAAACATCTAGAAAGCCCAAGAAGATGATGATCAGCCCCTAAGTGAAGCCCTAGAGTTGCCTCCTTGTGCTCTCAGAAACCTAAATATTTTTTTGAAACCCTAACCCTAGATAGCAGTTGCACAGCCTAGAAATTTCCCTAGCTGCCGACCCCTTTATACCTAGACTTCAATCCTCAATAAAGTAAAGCAGTCCTTCTCATTAACCTAGCTGCCACCCTCTTCTTGTAATTGACCCTAGGGATTTCAAATTTTCATAAACAAGAATTAGCACATAATAGAAAAACATACCATATTTCTGTGTTGTGCCACCAGCCCTAAAGAAAAGAAAGCCCAAAACTTTCTTTCCTCTCCTCTAAGTCAGCCCCACTGCTCATAAACCAGAGGTACTTCTTTTGCCGTGGCCTGCCAACAACTCTTTTCCTGAAGTTTTTATTGTCAAATCATTAAAAGAAATCATAGAAGGTGCTGCCACCATGGGTAAGACAACTTCAAGAAAACTATCTCTTCCTCCTATGCATGTTGGGTACGCCCTCTAGGCCTTACTAACTGTTGCAGCAGTCATAAGTGAGCAGTTCATCGATCTATGCTCTTCCTGCTCTATAATCTAAGTTATAAATGCTGTCCCTCTCCATATATTTCTGCCCATATCTCTACAGCACCAAGAAAAATAAAAACCAAGAGGACTAATTGCTGCATAGTGTAGCCAAGCATTATGGGCAAGAGCTTTTTATTTATTTTTTTTATCGTTAAGTAAAGAAGATAATCAATATGACCATAAACTATAAAATACTTGTCATAAGCCCTAAAAATTTGCTCTTCTCCTAGACACACTGCGCATACTTGAGATTAAAATCAAGAATCATAGAGAAGCTGTCCTATAAGTCTAATACACTCAAGAAATCTCCTGAACATGAGGTTATCATGAAGAAATCCCTGCTGCCAATTTGCAGGAAAATTCCAGAAGTATACCTATGAATATCTAGTTGAGTTAGAGGCTGTGAAGATTAATTATATGACTGCTGAATAGGTTTAGGGGTTCAAAAGCTGAGAATTTATAATAAGGCACTCCTAGGGAAATGTTTATGGTGATATCACCAGGAGGGGGACGCTCTTTGGTTGATGCAAAATATGGGAGCATTTGGGGAGGTGGTTCAAATAAAGTAAGAGGTGTGGGAGAGTGGAAATCTATTTGGAATGGATGGGGGATTTTATTAGTAATTTCAGATTTGTGGTGGCAGGGTCGGGGATCCCAGATTCAATTTTGGCATGATATTTGGTGTGGGGACACTGCCCTAAAGAATGCTTTCCCTTCTCTTTTTGGGACTGCATTTGATGGAGCTTCTGTAGCAAATTATATGGACAACTCCAATGACTTTTTATAGTGGAATGCGAGGTTTATTAGAGACGTACAAGATTGGGAGGTGGGTGAGATCTCAGATTTTTTTCAGCATGTTGTATGCCTTTAATATGGAGCTCAATGGGGAGGATAGGTTGCTTTGGATTCATCGTGGAACAAGAACTTTTTGGTCAGATAACTGAAAAAGGTTGCTTTTCTTGGTCGGCTGGATTCTCATTGGAAAATTTTGCCAACTGATAATTTGAGAAAGCATGGTCTCATTACTATTGACGTGCAAAAGGAATGCAGATCACCTACTTCTACATTGTGAAGTAACAAGGGTTCTATGGGCGAGATTTTTAATAGGATTGGTCTTGCTTGGGCGATGCCTAGGAGGGTGGTGGATCTTCTGGGTTGCTAGAGAAGAATTTAGGGTAATCGCCGAATTGCTACAGTTTGGAAGATGGTTCCTCTATGTCTTATGTGGTGTATTTGGCTTCAGAGGAACGGTCATTGTTTCGAAGATAGAGAATGCTCGTTGGGAGGAATTACAGATTTTATCTTCCACATGTTATTACTTTGCGCATCAACTATTGTATTGGACAGGACATGTTTTCATGATTTTTTGTTGCATTCTCTAGTTCTTAGCTTCTAATTAGGTGTTTTCTCTTGTATACTCCGTGTACTTGGGCTATGCCTAATTATGTGGTTTAATAAATTTCTTTTTACCTATAAAAAAATTATTGACTACCATTAGGGCTTTTTGGAAACTCCCACAGCGACTGAAAACTATAATGTGGACATTTTCTGCATTAGCTAGGACCTAGACTTTATACACAATGATGACAACCCCAATTGCATTAGCAATAGAATTACACCATTTGCACATGATGATACAAACACAGAAAGTAAAGAAACACCAAACTAAAATTTCCCCAAAAATGCCCTAAAAAAAGGAGAAATCAAGCTCTAGTCTAGAAAGTAAAGTTTGTATAGGTATTAACACAGAAGTTTGTATGTGTCTCTCAATATGACTTATTAGTACTTTCCTGTCCTTTCCCTAAAATTTTATTCATTACTAACATAAATACTTACAATCAAATATCAGCACATGCAGGAGCATATCTCAAATTCTCAATTGATATGAAAATTGTGAATGTAAATAAATTAAGAAATGCTTCTGCATGTGCTGTTATGCAATTGTAATGTATATTAATGTTAGTAATGAATAAACATAAGGGAAAGAAAAGGAAAGTACTGCATGATTGCACGTACTGCATTGTGACTAATAAATTTAGGAAAGTACTGCATGATTGCACGTACTGTATTGTGACTAATAAATTTTGAGGATTAACGGTGCTAAAGGATGAGAGATGCATGGTAATGCCAAAAATGGCTCACTCGAGAGCACGAGTTCATTGAGTAATGTCCATCTCCTTTCTGGTTGGGTTCCACCAAAGACAATTGGTTGGAATCGTGATCTTAAAGATCACCGACCTTGTACACAAGGCATAATCATGTGTAATGAGGAATTGCATGTGATGTATATGTATGATCTAGAGGTTTTCTTTCTAATGTTAAGTTTATTTATGCATGTGTTAAAAATTGAAATCTTATATATTATAAATGTTTACTCTATTATATTTGCTAACTGAGTATTCGACTCACTGTTGTCTTTACGTTTTAAATGTCATAGATAATGAAGAATTCAATGATAGGTCTACAGGTCAGGCTCAGCATATGGAGACCAAGACCAAGACTTGAATAATTTTATTGTTTATGAGCGAGTTTTTCTTTATAATGTCTTTCTTCATAACGTTAAGGGTTTTATGAGAACTCATAACTTTATCGTTTTGAAATAAATGCTACTGTTGGGTTTTATCGATGACGTTTCAGAATATTTTAATAATGGAATCTTCTTATTCTTGGCTTGTAGAATTGTTTATGTTAGTAGCATCCCTAAGCTTAGAGGAAGGGGGTGTTTTAATTTTTTTTTTAAGTAGAAGGGTCTGTTATAACTTAACATATAGAAAGAAGAGAAAAGAGCAATACAATTAGAATCTAATACCAAAAACAAAGTGTTGAGAGACGACATAAAAATGAAAGAAATTGAGAAACTCGTCAAAACTTATATATAACTCTTTCATGAGCATCAATTTCAAGGAAGCTAACCTTTGCAAAAGTAGCAGCTAGATCATCCACGTCAGGCAAAGATCCGAAACCTACAACCTGGGATGAAAAATAAGTAAATTGAAGACAACCTACTAGTTTTCAGACCCAGTGAATTGAATTGTTGAGAATGCAACATAACTCCATCACTAAACTTGCAGTTTTGAAAGATAGAGGAGAGAGTGAGTATACATTTTCTAATGATAGATTGTCTAATGAGTCCACTATCTCCTTGATGCGTTATTCAGTGTTTAAAACTTCCTTCTAAATCTAGAAACGAACCAACATCTAGAAACTGACCAATTTTGAAACAGTAAATTATTTCAACATCTAATAGAAACAAAATATGATACTAAGAGAGAAGTTGGTGTTCACAGAGGTGAACAGGTCTTTTGTTTATCTAGTGGATTCATTTATACTTCCTGTGTACCGGGATACCGTCTCTTATTATCATTAATTATATTTTATCTTATTAATAAATAAATAAATAAACCTGTTTACCCTAAAAAAATCTGCATGTGAATAACCAAACCTTCAAAGATTTCTATCAATCAAAGAAGCATGTTACCATGTTCAGATTTAGATAAAGAAGTTCAACCTCTTTCTCTAGGATACCTACACAATAGCTTTTAAAGTGAAACTGATGCTCAAGCGGATACCATTTTCCACTTCATGACTTCTTCACGATACACATGATACAATTCCTTTAGCTCAAGGTTGGGGAAGCCTCTTTACTCTCCTTCAGCTGATACAGAAACTATATCTCATCTATTGGAAGGAGCTCTACTCTCCTTCAGCTGATACAGAAACTATATCTCATCTATTGGAATGAGCTCAGAAGCACTCTCGACACGTGAGGTATAGGCGTGAGGGAACAGATTCAGACTCCTAGGTCTCTCCCTAGAATCCTTGAAAGCATAGCATGGCTTGACACTAAGGTAGTTACCCGATTAACAATAACTCAGGAAGACGAAGGTAGATGTTTGTTTATTTTTTTCATCTCCTCCAGTGAAAACATCAACGGAGTCTCAACTCTCAAACACTATTGTAGTTGGCCTAAATGGATGAATTGAAAGCCAAAACCAAGTAGTGCTATTGGCTGTGCAGGAAACACCCATATGATAAGATTAAGCAGAATCCAGGTAATTAGGAAGTATAGGTGATTAGGATGAGTGAAGCAACAAGGGGTAAGGTGAAATGACAACGTTGATGAGGAACTGAGATGGAAGTCCCATAAGGATTGGACAGTTTCTCAGATAACGTTGTATGAATGTCTGTATATGTATAAGGGTATAAAACCCACCCGTGGGTAGCCCAAGTTGTAAGGGAGAACTTGTGTGCATGAGCCTTATGTCACAGGTTCTTGGGATCAAACTGCGACTTAAGTCGGAGGCCATGGTGGTGGGTTGCTGTGCTAGTTTCCTCAAGGGTTTAGGTTCCATGGGTGAGTCCTAAGGTCTCTACCGTGGGGTGGTTCCCCCGTCATTGAAAAAAAAGTGTGTAAAGATGGGGATAATCAAAATAGGATTATATATAGTTGAGATGCTAGGTTGAAAAACATAGAAAGGTACAACTATAGAAAAGGAAAGTATATACCATACCTATTGACATATTTTTTACATCCCCATTGAGTGAATGAAATATGTAAGGGAGATTGTGATACCCCAAATTGTGCTAAGTCCCATCTTGCATGGGAAATTTGTGAACGTATTACATAAACATTGAGTCCCGTATCAGATTTTTATAGTGAAAATTTACATTGATAGTGGTAACTTCAACTGAATCTTTTGGGAGTGGCACGTGTTTAGCACTTTCCCTAGGTCATGACACTAATTCGAGATACATTTGATTACAACCATAAGGAATGCATGATGGAAATCATAATTGTGAGTTGTGACATGCAATGAGATATAAATTTAAACATTTTTCAACAAGGTAAGTTTAAACTTTTTTTTTTTTAAATTTTTACAAATAAAAAAAAAGTTGAACATTTTTCGAAGACAACAAAAATCTTACTTCTTCTCTATCAAACAAATGATACTCATCGTCAGCAGGTCCAAATGTGGGACCATTATCTTGATTGTCTTCTAAACCCCCCAACTCCACTTCTTCCACAGCATTATGACCAAAAAACTCATATTGCGATGCGTCAAAGAGTGCATTGCCTACGTGAAAAACAAAACACAGTTATAAAAGAACATCAGATCAGCAATAATTCTTACTTCTGCTTCAATCCATCACAAATTAGCATCCAGTTTTGGGGATCAATCTCTAACGTAGAGTTGCATCCCAGAAAAAGAAGCCAAAAAGTTACATTTTTCACACTAACTATTCTCGTTCTCAATCCAATAGCAGTTTCATATATCCCAATTAGTAAGCTTTTTGCAAATAATCCATTCATCTCCCCACCGTTTAGGACCAACGCTTGGACAACATGGAGAGATATAACTTTATGCAACCCTAAACTAAACCAAACTTCAATTCAATAAACGTTAAAACTGATACACAGAAATTCTTTAAACCGGACTTGATTGGCGAAATAACTCATAACTCATAACCTAAACTTAAACTTATATATTATTGTAGACAATAAGCAAAGTCGCATATGTAAGAATAAGATAATTTTGTTGGTAGCCAAGAGGAATCAAAAAAATAAATGGGGATAAAGAATGTTTGTTAAGGCTTCATCTTCCTAGAACAAAAATGATAGAACAAAGAAGTTTTATTTTCTTATTCTGGTATGCAAGCAAGCAATTTAGAGCCAAAAAAGCCTTAAAAATTGAATCACATAAAAAGAAAGATCATATTTAAATTTTTTTTAAAAAAAAAGGAAAAAAAAAAGAGAATCTTGAAATTCGACCTGAGGAATCTTCAGCGAAGTCCTTGAAGGCTTTGCCGTCGGATCTCTCCATATTCACAGAACCAACCTCCAAAGATGCGAGCAATCGCGACGCTAAACAAAAGGGAAAATAGACTCAGTTGGGTGCATTGTAATGGAGAAGAAAAGTGGGTTCTAGGGTGTTCGTGAATTAGGCGTTGAGACGGGGCAACGGCAAGGGTGTGTGCGTGTAGAATATGTCTATTTTGGGAATTGAGAGAATTTTAGGCTATGAGAACCCCTCTAAAACAGACGGGGCGAGAGAGAGAGAGAGAGAGAGAGTATATACTATATTCTAAGCATAATGGTTAAGTTAGGTCATTCTGCAGCTCAAGAAGGCGACGACTTTCACGTCATCCTCCTACGTTTCTACGTTTCATACAGGCTGATGCGTGAGGACGGAGAGGTTTTACCCCACGCGCGTCGGCAGTTAGGATTGTTAAAAGAAAAACGTATTACAGATCCGATCCCTAATAACCGACCCGATTTGAAACGGGCTGAAAAACGAACTTAGGGATGCTTGAATGAGATAGATTTGAAATATGTAAATATTAGTAAAATAATTTTTGAATAGTAATAAAATAATTTGAATTATAATATTTTATAAAGTTTAGAAAATGAGAGAAAAAAAATGAATAAAAATATAATAAAGTTATAATATTGTTATAATATTATTTTTATTTTAAAATTTACAAAAGTTGAATTATTTTTTATATTTTGTTTGGAAGTTTGAAAAATTTGTAATGATTAGATGAAAAATTTAAAATTGAAAAGTATATATTTGAGTGGTGCTTAAATATTGAGATGTGATGAGATGAAATAAAATGAGATGAGATGAGATGAAATCATCTCAACATCCAAACAACCTCTAAGCCCATGCCCCGAGCCTTGATCCAAATCACTTAGCTAAGTGGTCTACTCCAATCCAACCCTTGGATCAAGCACTTTCTTTAGTAACCCTCCCTTTCTCTTTCATAAATGTCTTTCTTTTTCATAAATGTTGGATTAATACCATGAGATCATTTGAAATTAGTAAAATTCGAATTTTATATAGAGTTAGGAAATACACATGCTACAATTGGTGATGCAAGATCATAATCTAGAATCATGTGGCGCCTTGGCCATGTGGCAATTTGATGGCATGGCATGCCATGTGGCATTCCTATTCCAGTTTAGATGCTTGTGGCAATAGACTTTTCAATTATCCTTTTTAATAATTAATTACCTTGTTTGTTGTGTAGTCTTAGATATCTGGCTATTTACTATGTTTTTAAGTTGTTACATCATTTATTATCATCTAGTGAGGTTTTTTTATTTTTTTTACAAAAAAAAAAAGAAAAAATTTAATGAAAACAGACTCATTTCATTAATGACTCAAGTTTACAACTGTAACTTATCAATACATGGAAACTCTAGACTATAAGTCAAACTACACATCAGCTCTAGGGCTTTCTCACATACAAATTCTTTTGTGACAGACATTGTCTTAACTTCTCAACAAGTTCTCTCCTAAGAGCATTGGCAATGGTCTAGCTAAATGCCAATGCAAGTCTATAATTTGACTATATTCATCAAAAAGTTTTCACATTGGACTAGCTAAAACTTTAAAGTTTAACACTTTAGCTATAGTAAATCTTAACTCCTCTATAAACTTGGTGAGTCACTATTCACCATTGAAATGTTTATTTTATTATTTCATCTACCTCCCCTCTCTTTCCCTCGTTCTTTCTCTTTCTTTATCCGATTTCCCTCGTTTTCATTTTCTTCATCCTGAGGTTATAGTAGCAAGAGTTGGGCAAGACTGGTGGACTAGAAGGAGACTGGCATACATGAGCCTGGTGGTGGACTCGATCTCCATCGCCATAGCTCGAATACGCTCGCGCAAGCTTTTGGACTCTTGGACCTGAACTCGGAAGTCCTCGAACTGCTTCTCCAGCGAAAGGGATGAAGTGGGAGCTTGGGCTTCACTGCCACCCACCATTGAAGAGGAGCATAGAGAGAGAGAGAGAGGGAGAGGGACAAAGAGTACGAAATGAATCACTGTGACTCTGCAAGGTTGCGTATTCCTCCACAAATCCGTCATAAGAAAATCGCAATTTGGGTATTTTTTACAAACTAATTTGCGATTTTGATGAACTGTGATTTGCAATTTTGATGAACTATGATTTCATGAACTGTGATTTGCGATTTGAGGTAGTACTATCGGTTTCTTCTGGTTTTGAGGCACTTCCTGTTTATGAACTGTGAATGTTAAATTTGTGTCACATGCACATACTTTTGTGAGATTATGTGATGCTTATCAATGGAGTTATGTTAAGTGAGGGATGTTGAATGAGGTTGGCTACCCAGGTAGAAGAGAAGAGAAGAAACTTTTTTTTTTTTTTTTCAGGGGAGGGGGTTCTGTACGAGTAAGGGATTTAAGTGAGGGATTTTTTTGGGGCCTTGTTGGTCATTTTTTGAGATGAAGTAAATCTAATATGAGTAATGTTTGTTTCTTCATATGGTTGATACAAGATTTGGTTCTACTCATTTTATCACAATATAGTTTTACAATGCTCATCATCTTATTTTACAATTCTCTTGCCACACTTCTTTTCATTTCATGAAGTTTTGTTTAAACTATAAAACTAAGACATGAAGTTAGGATTTCACCTTTAAATATATATATATATATATATATATATATGTTGCATTTGTGGAGTTCTATAGTGTTGATATTTGCAAATTCAGTCACTAATAACATCTGTTCAATTAATCTACCTTGGTAGACTCGAGTGCCCTCTTCGTTTCTACTTACATTCATTCATGCATGCTAGACTCGAGTCTAAATTCCTTCTGTCTTTTGTCTTTTGAAGGTCTTCTTAGTATTTTTAGTAGGTCTGCATTTGTATTTTTTATTCCTTCTCATGAATTGATAGAGTTTTGTCTCAAATCCTTTGTCTTTTGATTTCCTTTTGATTACACTTGCAATTTTAGGCACATTACATAAGAAATAGGTTGAGGAAACAATAATTTTAAGTAAAATATAAATTATTAATTAAAATATGAAGTGTATTTACAAAATATAAAATTAAAAAAATTAAAATATATAATATTATATTATTATTTTCACTTTAAGATAGCTAGTCCAATGTGGACTCAACTAGTCAAAAGTTAATATTATAGTCAAAAGTTAAGATTTTAGTCAAATTTTAGACTTAGGCCATTGCCAATGCTCTAACAAAGAGATCGCTCTATAAAACATAACTTAAAGGTCCTCTCTGTCCTCCCAAGAGGAAGAGTATGTGACACTGCTATGGACATCAAATCCAATAACCTATTTATATTTTATTAATAACTAAAATAACCAAAAAAAAAAAAACACATTAACAACTACAGAACCACAAGCACAGGTGTGAACCCGGACGTCACGCCCATAGCAAGCATCGGCATCTCGAGCTCCAACAGCATGAGCAACCAGCTCACACACGGACTAACAGCCTCTATTGCGCAGGTGGCACCTATGCATGAGCACTGGCCGACCACCAACCGTAGCATCGCCTGCCACTCTCGAACAGTTCTTGACCTAGATTGCGTCCGATCCAATGGCTCAACACCTCACTCAGATCAACAAAAATGGAACAGAAAAAAAAGAATGAAACAACAAAAAACAAAAATGTTGAAACGAAATGGATGAATAGAGCACAAAGCGTCGATAGTGGGGCGTGCAAGATATTGGTCACTTTGGGAGAAAAGCCGACGGCCATTCTTAGAAGTCCCGGAGTAAGGGAGTCCAGAAAAGCCAAGCGTGGTGTCGGCAGAGGGCTCCTCGGTGGCTCGTGAGGGCCACTCACTGACGACATCTAGAACTTCCTCCCGCGCATGCGGGCTACTCTCCACTCCGATGGACACTAGATTTGGTGGTCTTGAATTGAAGATCGGTGGTTGGGCATCATCCCAATGGGGCGTGTGTAGAAGGGTGACGGCTGGAAAGACTCGAAAGGCGACCCTCCCTTATTTGGCCTAAGAAACACAAAAACAAAACTAAAAAACACTACACAGAAAAATAAAATGGACAGAGAAGAAGGGATGGGGAAGGAAAAAGAGGGGGGAGGAGCCAAAGCTCTCACCCCCTTTCGTTAGATTTGGAGTTTGGAAAAGTTTAGAGAGGGGAGAGGATTTTTCTAGAGAGAGAGGGATAGTTTGGGTTCTATCATCTAGTGGGTTGTGTAGTCAAAAGTGGGAGGTTGTAAACCCATTAACTATGTGTTGGGACTGCAATTTGATGTAACTACTATCAATTTAATAGTGATATGGACAAAAAGAGGGTGCTTTGATCAAAACTTATCCTTTTGCAAGCTTTCTCTTACTATGAAGTTTGAGTGTGATTGTTAATTCTTTAATCAAGTATTTAGCTTGGTCGTGTGAATGAGTCCACGATTAAATAATAGTAGTGACATCTGTTATCCTCTTGTTGAGTGACATCTCATACTTATTTTCTATTTTCATTTCTTCACTTGCATTCTTGAATTAAAATTCTTCCTAGTTGTGCAAGCTCTTGTAATTTTTGGACGACCTACATCAATTAGGTTTCATGGCATTAGTGTAACAACCCGGCCCAATATTAATAGTAGGGGTGTAACCGATTCAGTTTAATACAGTTTTAGATATATTTTAGAAGCAAATCGATATATACCGGTTTTGAGATATGAAGAATCGATATTGCACCGTTTACACCCCTAAACCGGTACTTCCGGTTTTACTGGTTCTGGTCCATTTTTTTGGGTATATTATATATTATAATACATAATAATATAGTGATAATATATTGTAATATATTATAATATATATTATAATTGTATTATAGACTATATATAGTGATATATTATAATATATAATATAGTGATATAACATTAATATAACTATTAATACAATAGACTATAGTGATAATATATAGTTATTTATATAGTGATAATATATAATATTATATTGATTAGTAATTTATCATATAATACAAAATTATTTTATATATAATTTTTATATATAATATAAAAAATCATATAAAAAATATTTTATACAGTATAAAAAATTAAAAATATATATATAAACATATATGAACCGGTCCGGTCTGGTGTTAGAAAAGGAAAAATCGAAACCAAACCAATTTTGACCAGTTTTTAGAAAAATAAAACTAGTACCTGACCGAACCAAACCTAATACCGGACCAAACCCACCGATTTGGTTTGGTTCGGTCCGGTTTACCGGTTCTCCAATTTGTTTTCACACCTAATTAATAGGATCAAAAAAGTAATAATTTTACTAACCTTAAATTAAATTTAATGGGTCATTTTGGGCAAGCCCAAAGGCTATAATTTATTGAGGCTGATTAAGAATTTTTAATTAGGATCAAATGTCTGTTTTATGGCATGTTGAGGTTTAGTGGATGACTTTGGATGGCAGTAATGCACCAATATTTTGGAAAGCCTAATTGAGGTTTATCGAATAATTTTAAATAGGTAATGGGCCAAAGATTTATTATGGTGGATTTGAAATTTTATTGTACTCAATAATTAGGTTAAAACCCATTTAATATTCATGGAGCAAGTGGGCCCATATTTATTGGATAATAGGCTTCAAGAATTTTTTGAAAGCCCAAAAGTATTTATTGGACAACTTGGGGTTTACTTTGGACTCAAACCCGGCCAATTATAACTTATTATTTGACTTGGCCTACGAAATTATAAGCAAGCCCTCGAATTTGGCTTAACCTATTAGATGGTCCAACCCACTTACTAAGCCCAAAGGGACCTTTAAAAGTCCACAAAATAGATCCAAGGAGAAAATCTTAGGACCCATGGGCTAAGCCCATAACAAGGAACCTAGCTTATGTATGTGTGTGGGTAGAGAACAGTCGAAGACCAAAACCCATTAAAAAGCTTAGACTCATTTCCCATTACCCATATTAAACTCCCCCATGCATTATTTGATGTTGTGGGATGTGATTAATGGTGCAGAGTGGAAGGAAGATGTAATCTCGACATTGATAGGAAGAGATAAGGCTCGGTATATTAGCTTAAATGTGAATCTGGGTGGGTTGGAGATAGATGACAGGGTGTATTGGAAGCCGTTGAAAGGAGCTAAGGTAATTGTGAAATCAGCATGGGAGGTGTGCCTATCAAAGAATGAGGAAGTCAAGTGGGCAAAGTTTGTTTAGGATCTTGTTATTCCACTTAGAGTGTCCTTTATATGTTGGAAAGGGTTACAAAGGGTTTTGAGTGTGGACACAAATGTTCAGCGTATGAGAATATTTCTATACTCTTCGTGTGTCTGCTGTGAGCAACCTAAGATTGAAACAATAGATCATTTGCTGGGGGAAGGGGATTTTGCGCAAAAACTGTGGAGGAAGGCTTCGGAGATGTTGGAGGTTGAGTACGATCAATAGCAAAATTGGAGGGATCGATTGTGGAGTTGGGTTTCTAAAGGAAAACGCTCATCCCAACTAGAACACATATGGGGGATCACGCCTGTCTTCATTGTATGGTCACTATGGATGCATCGATGTAGGCTGTGAATGGAGGATAAAGACACGTCGATTCAAGCTTGTTGGGAGCATATTACCTTTTGGTTCAGAAACATATCTACTAAAATGAAGAGGAAGAAAAGACTCACTTGTGGTTAGATTGATATTTTACAAAGGTGTGATGCCCTCAGATTCCGATTGGGATCGGACAGACATCTGAAGCGTCGGGACATACAACACAAAGTTACTTGCCCTCGTTCATGACATATAAGATGCAATGTTCCTAACATGTATCTAGCATTATGCAATATTCGCAACGGATAATTTTTTAGCAATACATTGCACCAAACTTATAATATTCCAAATAGTTAAAACATAAACCATGCATACTTAAAACATCCATGATTACAGCACGGGTCTTAGAAGACTGTAATCACAAAACAACGGGGACTTGACTCTATAATTACATTTCCAAAATACACTATTGGGCTAGTTCGTTGAATAACTCGCATAACTCGACTAATGATGCCGAAATACTATCCAAAGACATAACTATGGAGGCTACAAGCTCCGTGTTGCGTCTAAGGCGTCTAGTCAACCTCCTCCAGTCTGCCAGTGTCTGCACCCTACTCTGATCCTGACACATCGCCTACCATTCGGGGGGAATGGTAGTTGGGACTACCATGGTGAGATTTGATTACAAATTTCAATAAGTTAACATGAAACTTCCACATAGGTTAATGATGCATGCATGGTAGTAAAAGCATGAATGCATAATTAAAGTCATAAGTAAGCATAGCATAACTTGACATATAGCATAGCATAAATGACATAACTTGAACTGAAACCGAAACTTAAACTTAGCTTCACGTGACATAGCATGTATGTGAACTTAAAACATAACATGGACTAGCAACATAACATGAACATGAAGTTGAGACATAACATGGACTTGAAACATAGCATGAACGTGAACATACACAATTTGAACATGAACTTGAACATAACATGAACCTGAGCACAACATAACATAAATGCGAACTTGAAACATAACGTGAACATGACATAACATGAACGTGAACTTGAACATAACATGAACGTGAACATAACATGACATAAATATGAACTTGAAACATATTCTTGTCTCATGGGGTCACCATGATTGAGTAGTCTTATCACATGAGGTTACCATGATTGCGTGTTCTTATCTCATGGGGTTACCATGATTGCGTATTCTTATCTCATGGGTCATCATAATTGACATGAACTTGAAACTTGACATTAACGTAAACTTGAACATAACATAACGTGAAATATGACTTGAACGTGAAATACATGAACTTGGAATCTTATTCAATGAACTTAATTAGTAAAGTGACCATACGGGTGCTACATGGGTCCCCTTGAGCCGTGTGTCCTTGTCGATTACCGCATCACAATACATGTGTCTATACCAGCTGTGAGTGCGTTATTACGTACTCCACAGTTGCTGTGGCCCCACGTATTCTACGTGTCACAATTGCTGTGTCTCATGTAGTGTATGCTCTATAGTTGTTGTAGCCCCATACTTCATGCTCCACAGTTGTTGCGGCCCCATGAATTGCTTGTGCCACATTTATTGTGGACACACGTAACATAAAGTGTGGCTCCATCGGCGTTAGTGTCTGGCGCACTCTGGTGACCAGCTAGTTATGCCGCACTTGCAACCTGTTGACTATACTTCGTCAACCCAAGGAATTTCACACCGATTTAAATCCTCCAGCGTGAACAAATGAGTTTCACTAGGATATTACCCTATCCTAGCACTTAGGGTTGTGATTGACATGGATAACTTAACTGGCATACATGACATTTTGTAACGTGACGTGAAATTTTGTAACGTAACGTGACTGAACGTAAGACAATAGACATGACATAAAATGTAATAGAAAACATCTCATAACATGACATACATATAACAAACAATATTTCGTAACATGGCATAACATGTAACAGATAATATTTTGTAACATTCCATAATAGGTGACAGTGAATATTACGTGACATGACATACATGTAACATATAGCATACATAATGTGACATACTTGCAATAGATAGTAACATGAAACATAATATATTATGTAACAGATAAATATTTCTTGACAGAATAATTTGTGTAATAGATAAACATGTGATGACATGACATATATAGCAACATACAAACATAAATTGTAGTTTCCTTACCCATCACACATACATAGTAAACTGATAGTAAGTTAAGAGCTAACTTACCTCGATCATCGCGTTTTAAGAGTATAAAGAGTGAAACACGAGGAACTGTAAGAGGGTATTCTAAGTGTTAGAAATTTAATTATTAACAATTAGAAAAGTGAAAAGGGACAGCTTAGAGTAAAATTATCATTTTACCCTCTACATGTAGAAAAATGACCATTTTACCCCTAACTTAAGATTTCACATCCTAACTCCAAAATTTACATTCTTCATGTAAATTTTATCCTAGACTCAAATATCAATTCAGAAAAATTTAAAACCAATCACAATTTGGAAAAATCACGATGGCCGAAACATTCATAGGCGATTTCTCTTGATTTTTGTTGCAATTTCTTCTATCTTCAAAACCCATGATTAAATCAAAATTTTGTAACAAGAATCTTTCCATCCTAGGTTTAAAAATACACTAAAAATATCCATTAAGAAAAGCTAATCATCAACACCAAATTTTTTGTAAAAAGACCCAAACTTTTTAACAAAAAGTAAACCCTTAAATCACAAGTTTTAACCTTAATAAAAAAATCTCCAAGAATTCAAAAAAAAATCAATCTTACTTCTAACATATTCATAACATCATCCTAAGATCAACCATGATTTAAATCGTCAAACAAAAGTCACCAAAATCACAAAACAACACTTGGAGGTTTTTGGTTTTAAACTTAGTCCAAAAACAGAAACTTTTCTCTCCACTAACTTTGATCCATCTCTTGATCCATGGCTTAAAGAAATGTAATCTTCAAACTAAAACATATCATGGTTTAAAAATGTGTCCAAAAGAATATCCAACCATCAAACTTAAAATCACATGGCTAAAATTCAACAAAACATGGATCTAATCCAAAAACATCAAATCTTAGGCCAAACCAAAATCCTCTTGTATAGAAAATCATATCTATAAAACTAATACGAAATATCTTTGAAATAACATCCTAACATGTATGTAAGAGGCTTAGGATCATCATATAAAAATATCAAAGCCTTTGGAATAAGATTAAACTACGAAATATTCAAACTTTCACAAAACAAAAACTGTTTTTCCACTTCCAGTTTTTAAGTTTCTAAATATGAGGAAATCTATCATCAAAAGCTTTATTCATGCAACAAACCTCCATGAAAATTCATAAACACATGCTAACAATACTCCATAAAATTTGCGGACCAAGATATGTCCATTAGCTTGGTCAAAAATTCCAAAACATTCATACTCTCCAGTTTCAGGCCCAGAATGACCTTTTTATGGTTAAAAATAATTTTGACCAAGCAAATGAGTATGGAATGAGACTAATAAGATATAAAAGGAAACTAGACTTAAAGATGAACAACTTTCATGAATGAGTCATCATGATAAAATACCTAAAAAGGGTCCAAAAGGGCCATGCAAAAAGACCCAGAAATCTGCTCAAGAGAGCTCTTTTGGGTTGTCTCTCTAAGAACAGGGTGAAGAAGTGATAGAATGGAATAAAATGTCTCTTGCACGACTATAGACTCCTGGAGGGGGAAGTTGTGGGCTTGAATGACCCTTGATTGGAGTTGGTTATATGACATAAAGTGGAGAATAGTGAAGGGCAAGGATTGCCTGCAGCAGCTGTGAGAGATGGAGGTTGATGGAGTGGATTTCTCCTTCACATCAAGGCACTATTGGGTGCAGCCAATGGCAGTGGATGGTCTGCCATGTAGGGGATGAAATTTCTTCAAGAAAATTTGCCAAGGTGGCCAATTTCGTGGGCCTTGGTGGGCCTCAACCGAGTGGGCTTCAATTTGGAGTTTAAAGGGGGTTTGGTTAGAGTTTGAGATGCTATTATGCCCAAAACTAATTTTTCTTAACCCAATCAAATTTTCAAGGTTTAAAAGGTTGGATAATGATGTCATAATAACTATTTGAATAATTAATAGCCTGTGGAAGTGATTTAATCAAGTGATTAAACACAATGCTAGAAATCTGGTTAGAAAGGGTTTGAAGGCCAACTTTAGGGTTTGGGAAATCGTTTAGCGTTTCGGTTTCAACCAAACTTTTGGGGTTTCAATTGGATTCCAACCATTTAGGATTTTTCTAGGATTGAAACGTTTTTTGGTCTGACATAATTTGATTGAACAGATGAAACACAGCTTTGCTTAGGTGGCATGATCTCACACCTTGACTTCCTTCACAAATCCATCAAATGATTCCACATGGTGCCAAGTGTCTAAAACTATTCACTATGTGTGGCTAAGATCTTTTCAAGTATCCAAATAAAACTTCTTTAACATAATTTGGACATTTCACACTGTGATCTTAAAAATATTGTATTGTGTGCGCTTATCGAGGTTAGTATTTACTCTAAAAAAAGGCATAATAAACTTAGTATTGAAAAATTCTAAATATTCATATTAACCTATAGTGAAAATTGATTACCGAAATTCAACCCCGAAGTACCCTAAAAAATAATTTCATAATTTCGAACAGGCATTTCGTCCAGAATTATGATAATGGGCTATTGCGCCATAAAATTATAAATAATCAATTGAGTCTAATGGCGTAGACCAAAACACATTCTAACACTTCTAATTATCTCAAATAATTAAACTCATATTTCTAACACCATAATGAGTGATAACACTGACTATGTTGACAGATTAAAACCTGCATGATTGGTCGATTCGTAAAAACTTAGGGGTTTTCACGAGGTTCCTAAAGTCAATAGAAATTTCACCAGTGAATTTCTAGAGGGCTGTTACAAAAGGTGCCAGATACCAGTAGTTGAAGTATATAGTCGGAGGTTTGGGTCAGTTTTGTAAATTCTTTTTTAGCATTGTTAGTTTCTTTTGAGAAGCAATAAGTTTATATGGTATTTCTTCTGCATAAGTGAGATTTTTTATGAATAAAACTGGGGAGGGGTCACTATTGTACATGTGACCCTAACTCTTTAAAAAAAAAAAAAAAAGGAACCTCCATCTACTCCCTAAGGTTGGTGTTGCAACCACCATAGCCTCCTCTCTAGCAAGACAACCTCCAGCAATCACCAACTCCTCCATGCACCACAATACAATGCAGCTTTGCCTTAGGCACATTCATAGCCAATCACAAGCTCCTAGAGATGCACATAGACATAACAAGATACAACCCAACTTTGGCAAGCCATCTCAATGAGAACCATGCGTTGTCCATAGTCAAACCAGCGCACAAAGTTTTCCCCTCTCACATCTCTCTTCCCATGCACATCCACCAGCACCCAAGCCCAAGTTCAGTCATTGCACCACCTAAACTAAACTACATTGATGCCACCATAGTATTGACTTGCCCTTGCATTGCCAAGAGACCACCATGCCACGGACTTAACTTTAAATTTACCTCTCAATGCCCTCTGTTGGTTTGTACACATTGCAACTGCTAACTACTCTCTATTCTTCCACAGGAAACCACAAGCTCTATTTTACCTCCCAATGCCCCAGGATGCTTATGTACACTCAGTAAGCATTACTTAATATTGTGAACATATACTAACATAAGCTTTCATTCATACATTCTTCATTCTTCTTGTGGCGCCCCCCGCCCCCAATTATGGTTTGTCGATGAGTCGTGGTGCCCGACATGCAAGCCGGACGATTACATCCCTTGCATTCGTGAGAATCTTGTGTGTTCATATGCCAAACACGTGTTTATCAAAAGCCCAATGAAATTAGTATAGGATATTAGCTAGAGACTAATACTAGTAGTACTAGAGAAATTGCTCATTGCTCACTCATTATTAAAAATATCTATAAGTCAGTGTTCCTTCATCCCAAATATAATTACATACCAACATTTGTTCTTCGACCAAATCAAGATATAAAACACCATAAAATGTTCGTCGCCAAATTATATTAAACATCCTAAAATTCACAAAGGATTATAAACTTAATGGGGACAGGCCTCCCCTTCCGATGGCTATTCCTCAAGCTGCATTGGTCCTTCTTCCTTCAGATAACCCTCCTTAGCTACATCTACATCAAAGTCTACGGTCCTGGTGAGCAAACATGTAATAGGACTACCATGGAAAGATTTCAACAAAATTTCAGTAAGTTAAAACCCATAACACATTAACAATGTAAGGCAATGTCGATGAATATGAATGCATAGTTTCATGTAAATAAAGGTTAAAACCAAATATAGTATAAGTAAGACGAGGAATCACCCTCTAAATAAAACACAAATATATCATAAGTATGATGAAGAATTACCCTCTAAGTAAAACAACATAATCATGAATCATCATACACATCACCAAATATGGGGAATCACTCCACCTATTTGACATGGAAATCCCTCTACCCAACCAACACTTGAAATACATCCACCAAAATAGAACACGAAATCACTCCACCCATTCAACAAGGGGAATCTCTCTACACGTCCAACACGTGAGGTACTTCCACTAAAACAATATCGGAATCGCTCCACTTAATCAATACAGAGACTCTCTTTACCCATGTTATCATGTTAGATAATACGGAGATGTCCTACTTCAATAAGCACTGTAAATCCCTCTACCCGAGTGAAACATGTGACAACGTGCTGTCAAGAATGGTACCGAGTACCACTCAACCTGATCCAATGAGTATTGAGCCCTTTGAAACCACATTACATGAAACATCATCATCAAAGTAGTCAACATAATGAGAAAACATGCACTTTCATGAGAGAAAAGGGGTGAGAAGTAGAAAATGAAATCATGAATCTGCCCATACACATTTACCCCACATTACTAGTGTAGTCTTAGGAGTAAAGTACCTGGACAGAAACTAAATACTAAAAGTTATGCTGGAGTTGTTAATCTTCTCGTTAATGAAGACTCTAAACCCTTAGTCTCCTTGAAGTCCCAAACAGGAGAAGAAATAAAAGAGAGTGTATTGAAGTACTTAACGATCTCTGAAGTGCAATGAAAACTTACGTCGAAATGTCTTTTATATGGTAGCATTGTCAGCACGTTTCTGACTATTCTAGCATTCGATTGACTAAAGAGCTATCTTGAGTCTCAATTTTCCATGTGTATATTGGATTGAAAAATGGTAGAGACCGAGTGGATTGATGGGACAAGATGTGCATGTCTCTACATCTTACCTTGGAACTAGGCGCACAACCTACCTCCTTATGAAAGTTGGCCACGTGGCATTGGGCCTGAGTTCTATGGTTAGACATATGACTTGCAGGTCCGCATTCCTCTTTTCCCATGCGTGCTCCTATTGAAACATCATTGTTGGAGCACGGGTCTCAATAAGGTCCAATATATCTCGGGTTCTATTTATGGGTGATACCTTGAAACACATCCAATCACCCTCTTCGAAGGTCAAGCCACTTCTTTTCGAATCGGCATAACTTTTATGTTGGCTTTAAGCCATCACCATTCTATCTCATATAATTTCGACTTGATCATTCATTTCTTGGATTAGCTCTAGCCCAATAAGCTTACCTCCTCCCACTTCATCCCAAAATAGAGGTGACCTACATTTCCTTCTGTGTAGAGATTCATAAGGGGCCATTTGAAGTATAACATATAGGCTCTTAACATATCGTCCATCTTTGGGTGATAGGTTCTACTAAACCTTAACTTAGTGCCCATCGTTGCTTGCAAGCTTCTCCATAGAGATAATCTCATCAAAATTCCAAGGTGAAGACTACCGTCGCCAGTTCCAAGTCATGGGTAGGGCAGGGTAGTTCTTCTCATGGTCCTTTAAATGTCACGAGGCATATGCCACTACCATTCCTTCTTGCATTAGGACACACACTAGTCTGTACTTAGATACATAAGTAAACAACACCATTGGCTTGTGAGGCTTTTGTAATGCCAACACAAGGGGGTAATGCAAACACAGAGGTTGTGGTCAGCCTCCTCTTCAGTTCCTCAAAATCTCATTCGCATTTCTCGGTCCATATAAATTTGGAATTCCTTTTTGTCAACACTGTGAGCAAACTTGAAAGTTTAGAAAATCCCTCCACTAATCTTCTATAATATCCAACAAGTCTCATGAAGCTCCTAACTTCATGGACTATTGTGGGGGCGTTGCCAATCTACGATTGCTTCAATTTTACTTGGGTCCATCGCAACTCTTTCCTTGAATATAACATGTTCAACGGACTTGATATTCTCCAACCATAACTCACATTTACTGAGTTTGGTGAACAACCAGTGTTCCTATTTTCCCAATACCTATCCTTAAGTGGTTCTTATGGACTTCTGCGTCCTTGGAGTATAACAAAATGTCATCAATAAATACCACAACGAATGGATCCAAGAATGGTCGAAGCACCTTGTTCATGATATCTATGGATGATGCTAGGGCGTTAGCTAAACCGAATGACATCATCTTAAATTCAAAGTGTCCATTCCTTGTCCTAAAGGTAGTTTTTGAACTGCACTCTCCCTAATCCTTAACTGGTGATACCCAGACCTAAGATCAATCTTATAAAACATTGATTGTGAGGATCGCGCCAGTGCAAGGAGACATACCATTTTCCAAGGTCAAGTAGAAGGCAAAGAATATAGCACTTCCTTGGAAATATAGGAGACAAGGCAACGGTGATCTACAAAGTGCAACTAGTCCAATAGGGGAGCATCACTTTGTAGAAGGCATGATGGACACATCTTAGCACATGGGGTAATTAAGGATTTCTCACCTTGTGCCAGGCAAGCAAGTACCCAGGCAAAGAACGAAAAATTAAGAGGCTAGTACTTCCAGAAAAAGGTGCCAATTTTACAAATATGAGAAAGGCTAAACGAAGGGCAAGGTACGAGTCTAAGGCAGGCAACGGTCAAGGACAAGACCCATAAAGAAGTACGGGCTTTCCGAGATTACACATAAATGCTTAGAAGGTAGCAGTGTTGTATGTAGAGGCCCATACTCCACCTGAAAGGTCACATTTGGAGTGGGTCTGTAGACGATAGGTCACAACTTGTAGATCATATCATCTGAATCCATAGGTATGGTCTAGCGTCATGTGGGATACCCATATTCAAAAAGGTATTGCAGATTGGACTAAAAACAAGCCGTAAGAATGTGTGTGCCTTGTCCTGTCAGTCTATCTCTCTCATCCTGCAAATTAGTAGTTAGGACACTTGACGATCCCGTCCTATAAAATGACTTAAGGTAATAGTCAAAATCTCATTTTGAGATAGTAAGTGTTTGAGTCTCTTTGGAGTCAAAGTCTTCAAAGAAAGTAAGTGCCTTCAGAGGGAGCAGCGCTAGCACCGCCATAGTATTTTAAATATCATGAGGTAGGTTAACTTTAAATATTGTGAGGTAGGTTAGCTTCAAAGAAAGTACTGCGAAATGTGGGGGTAAATGTCATGGGTATGTTGTGAGTTCTAGCATTGCATATGCTATATCTTATCACCTTTCTATTCATGAAATTAATAAACATATTTCTTCATTATGTTTACGAATATCTTTACATTGTAATTTTGAGATCTTGACATTTGAATGGTCCAGATTGGTGATGTGGTGATTTCGGGTGTGCGAGTCTTACCATTCATATGGGTAGAGAGAATTCCCGTGATGATCTGGGTGAAACGCTTTTATATTGGCCTCACTTGATAGACGAGTTGAGAGATTCCTTGGGCATATCATGTTTGGTGTCTTCGAGTTGGTTGGCTGGATAGAATGTGTTCCCGGTGCAACATGTATTCTTCAATGTGTGTACTGGATGACTTGAAATAGGCCAATTAACTTGCATGTTGGTTGGGTGGGAATGATTCTCTAAGCCGAACGGTGAAGTGACTTCCCCTTCTTGGCATTTTATAAGATGAGACCTTATGTGATGAGAACCTATGTGTGGCAATGAGTTTTACATGCTTGAGAACAGGGTCATTCCTTGCCTTAGTGATATACTTGAGTTTTGCATAGAGGGTAATTCCTCACCACACACAAATATATGTATTCACAGATATTTTATATGAAAGTGTGGATTACATCTTCACGTGCATTGTCCCTTATTAGCGGTCTTGTCATAGTTGTTTAACCTACTTATGGTATTGTTTATCGAAATTGTAGACTTTGATGTAGAGTTAACCCGGGAGAGATACTCGAGGAATAAGGACTAACCCCATCCGAGTAGAAGATACGGAGGTTTGTCTCCATCAATAGTGTAACACCCCACCTAAAACGCCCTTTAGGACTCAAACCATTAATTCCCTTAATCTTAGTTAGTGTAAGTTGTTATTGTTGGAAAAAAAAAAATTGGGATTATTTTAACATGAGAATCACATTTTGAATAATTGGAAGATTTCTAGTATTTTATTTGGGATTAATTTCCAAGAAGCCAATAGGGGTATGATACTTGGCATTCTTAGTTGGCTAAGCTAAAAGGGCTAAGTATCGATGGATTTAGAGGTAAGCCCAAAAGTATTTTATCTAGGACCCTAAATCACTAAGGATGTGATGGGCTAAGGATATAGATGCCATAAGTCAAGACCCATGGGGATTTAAGAAGCTTAGGCCTATCTTGAAAAGCCTTAGAAATTAAGCCCAAACATGAATAAGGCATGAAGCTTTTGGACCTAACTTGGTGATAATAGAGGCCCTTGGCCCAACCTTAAAAAGACATGCCATTTTGACCCAATCTTGGTAGAACTTTGAGGCCTTATATGAGCCTTAAATCTGGACATAAGTTCCACTCATTGACCCACACCAAGGGCCCACAACCAAGAGACTTACACAAATAGCCCTACAAGCCCAACAAGGCCTAAAAGCCTCGTGTTCCATTTTTACCCTTCTAATTGAAGCCCACATACAAGTACCATTGGTTTTTCTCAAGCCCAAGAAGTACCCCATGCCCCTAAGGTCTCCACTTGAGTTAAGGGCATTAATCAAGTTACACATGATTATTGACCTCTACCATGTTTTATACTTAATTTTCCTTTTAATGATTTCCCACATTTTTTATTTGATTTTTTTTTTTACTTTTTATTTTTTTAATGTGCATCATTCTTAGGCAAAATTAGAAGTTTAATCTTGACCCAACACATGTCAATAGAGGCTAAGACATGCCAATACCCAAATCACCACAATCGACACACATGTGCACCTTCATGTGCATTGCACCAAATTAGCCCCCTAGCCCATGCCTTTTGCACCATTTTTTCAAGTAAAATTTCATCATTTAACACCTCACATTATCTCTCATAGTTCAGTTCTAATGATGGACAAACTGGCTCCAAGAAACCAAACCAAAAACCCAACCGATTCCATTAGAAACTCTAATCGAAGCTAAACCGAGTAACATTGTGTTTTTATTTGAGCCAACACCACATGCCACCTCCCTTTCCCTCCAATCCCCATGAGCCCCTCAAAGTCTTCATGAAGTCTTGACCAAGTTTTCCCCCAAGCCAAACACCACAAACCGATGGGCATCAAGCTTGAACCACTTGGCAACTTCACCCTCTTCCACGATCTGCACACACTTGGGCACTTGACAGCCAATCCTCCACCTTCCAGCACGAAAGCACACCTCCCTCACTTTGTACTTCGTAGGCAGGGGAGGTAAACTATCTTTACTAACCCCAAAGCATTGCTAATCGGAAGAGCCAATGGACATTGTCGCAAAGGCCTGGCACATAAATAGAGATCGTCTACTTGAATATTTTGGTTGAATCTTTGAGAACACCGTAAAGCACTATGACCTCGCAGGTTGCAGATTTGACAAAGCTGATTGGAATGACTTGAGTTGGATGGATCAGAACTAGGGCAAGGGTGAGACCTAGGGTAAGGGTATAATAGTCATCGGATTGGGTGTAACAAGTCTTCAATCTCCTCTACAACCATGATAGCCTATCCAAATATTTCACTTCGACCTAAGTGAGCAGCTAAAGAGAGATGTCACCTAAAAAAGCCTTCAAGAAGTGACATTATACCTGCACAAATTAGTCTTGAAGAGAAGACAAGAGTGATGCAATCATGAGAAGAAAACTTGTCCAGGTTTTAGAACATATAAAATATGAGGTTTATGAAGTTTGGTAAATTGTGGGGCTAATTTGAAAATATTGAAAATTTAGGGCCTTAGTGGCAATTTTG
The DNA here is from genome assembly GCF_001411555.2 of Juglans regia. Lineage (NCBI taxonomy): Eukaryota > Viridiplantae > Streptophyta > Magnoliopsida > Fagales > Juglandaceae > Juglans > Juglans regia. Next base: position 31,587,892 of record NC_049901.1, on the reverse strand, counting down.
GAAAGTTTAGGAGTATTTTTGTAAATATCTATTTTTGAACTCTTTTGATTATGAACATTTTCCTTAAAAGCTCAAATCCTAACTTAGTATGACCTTGTTTACAACCGCTACGATTTTCCAAACTCGAACAGTATATAAGTTGGCCTCTAATTTACACTTTGATAATTTATTTTGATTTATTGATAAACGCCACATTTATGATATAAATGTCATTTGAGCATGAAAATACCATGTTATATGACACATTAAGTACATGACTACTTGCTTACATGACATGTGCAATTCTCATCCTTTGATCATGTTATACAAAAATTGTCATTTTCACATGAAGCATACTTACAAATGCATGTCATGCAAAATGTTTTCAAGCATAGTATGCAAACTTATTTTTTTTCAAGACCTTAAAGGCTAGGATGTGGATTTATCCTAGTAGAACTCATATGTCCACTCTGAAGTGAGTAAAAATGGAGTGGTAACTTCTGAGTTGATGAAAAACAATCAACGGGTTTCGAATGAGTCTTTTTTAAAAAATACCTGAGCAAAGTCAAAATTTTATGACACCTAAGGATGGTGGGTGTATATGTTATGATGTTATAATGATAATGTTATGTTATGTTATGTTACTAATGCATTGAGAACGAATATGCAGACAACGTAGTTTCAACAAAAGTTGTACTGCAGTTACCAATATGATTGTTAATGATGCTTAACGATGATGAAATGTTATATTTTTGAAAATTGAATTGAGAAATGTTCTCTATAAGAAAATGTGCATCAAAGTTTTTATGAAAAAGTTGAAGAATCTGGATGGGAGACAAATACTAATTTTTTGCATATCATGCATTTCATATTTATAATTTATCATACATAATTTATCTTTGTGTACGTTGATTGAATAACTTACTGAAATTTCAAGTAAATCTCACCCCTTGTGGACCCACTATCATTCTACTTGGGATGATAGAAATTGTATCAGGACTAGACGACCAGTGGATCCAATTGATTGACGAGGAGTCAGACCTCGATCGAAGATTAGATCTTATTTTGATGTTCATAGCTCTAACCCTTTGTACCTTAGAACGTATAAAGGAGTTGATCTAATCATGGAGACTTATTATTTGAACTATTTTGTATTGAGGATATGCTACCTTATCGTTTGAACTCATGATGATTATTAATGCTATTGGGATGTTTTAGTTAATTTTGGCATAAGTTATATTTAGTCACCTTTATTTCCCTGCGATTATTGCATACTGCTAGTTGCATTCTAGGTTGCATTGCATATTAACTGTCATGACAGTGAGATATGAATTTTTGTGTTAATGAATGAACCTATTTATGGTTTAGACCTCTGGTATGAATAGTATTTTAGTCTTTGACTAAATCCTTACTTATTTCGCTGTGGTATAATTAAATAGTTACTGACACATCCACTACCTTATAAACATTGCATGTTTAATCCCAATTTAAACCTTGGGTATTGTCGACTGGCCGACACCCTTGACACCACAGATCCTTGCCAAATCCTTTATTGAGGAACGGGGCGCCAGATTGATGACCACTACAATTAATTGAACTCGCCCTATAACAACCAAACCGTCCAGTTTTTATAACTAGATTTCTAGCAATCGATACTTGTTGATTCTAAGTCTAAGGGTTCATACTTGTAATGAAACCTTGTCCCCCAGCCCCCGCTTGGGATTTGGCGAAAACTGAAATGCAGGGACATGCAACACAAGGTTACGTACCTCTCGTACATGACAGATAAGATGAAATGCACCTAATGATAACTAGCAGTATGTAGTATATCTCAACGAAAAGTCAACTTAGGTTAAATAATAGAACAATAGTAATGGTACCGAAGAACATAAAATCCCAATACTTCATATTCCATAAGAGTCATCAAAAGTAGTTAAGAGTTTCCAAAAGAACTTCGAAAACACAGGACCAATACATCCAATTATTAAAAGAGTCATTTCCCAAAAGTGGTCCCATAACATAGGTCTTTTCATAAGGCTGATCCTACTTGACCTTTTCTTGGTTCAGAATCCTTCTTAAATGCTCAAAAAGCTGAAGCACCTTCGTGATGAATTGGTCGGCAAGCACCAACCTTTCCAAAAGTGATAACTCCTGAGGGACCTCACGTCTCTCCAGAGATTCCTTAGGCTCCTGGGGGACTGGTCTCTTGTGTTTCCCCATTTGTATCCTTTTGGGTTCCTGCCATGACTTCTACCATTTTGAGTAGGGGAATGATAGTGAAAATTATAACAGTGAGATTTCGAGAAATCTCAGTAAGTAAACAAATAACATGTAACATATATTGTAAGCATATGCAAGCAAACTTAACATTGAATGCATAGACATGAGACTTTACTTATGCATTTGACTTTTCAAAAGACATCGTATAAGTCATGACTTTCATAACCTGTTCTTTCATAAAATATTCTTTCTTCATTTCATACTTGTTCATTTAAGATACTTGTGAGCTCGATTCTTGATCATATAACATAACTTTGAGCTCGAGGTCATTCTTGACTTTTAACATATAAATGGATACCTCATAGCTCCCCGTTGCACCGTGTATTCCCTGCTAGTTACCGCATCAACCATTGGCCACTTTGACCAAGGTAACTACGTCTTACTTTTAACCTTTCATATTACGACAGTTTGCTTCGGCCTTCACCATGGTGCACTCACTAACTTTAGATGCGATCCCGCTCTAGTATCTTTTTCTTTTAGGAACCAGTTAAGATCCGTCGATCATACTTCGTCGACCCAGGGGTTACTACTCCATTTTAAACACTCCTGAGTGGACAGATGAGTTCCACTAGGACATTTCCCCATCTTGGCCCTTGGGGTCGTGATAAAAGCTTTAAAAAAACTCTTTTTCTTTTCAAAAGATTTTCACAATCCCAATGCATGTGACATGACAATGACACTTAAAACTTTCATGAGACACAGGCAATGCCGAATACTTCACCATAACCATATGACATTCAGCATGCAAATCCAATACATTTCACGTTACAGCTTGAAAATATTAGAACAAGCAAATATGTTCCTTTATAAAGATTTCTAAGGCATTGAACATCAATGAAGAATCAAACATTCAGTATTTACCATGTAGAGGCCGAAACATGTAAACCCTAGCACATTCAAGAATCGGTCTTAGCCCATTAAACCTTAATCACCAAATGACCAAACCTCCTCATCCATAGTAATAGCCGAGACCCTTAAGTTTGAAAACATGCAGTCCAATCAATTTTCATGCACTTAGAACCTTCTAATGTGTGAAGCAAAACCTTTAACAATGAATACTCATGGGTGGCCGAAACACTTTAGTGATCATAGACAAACATTTTCTTGAACTTAGTACCATGCTAGATTCGGTTAAGTAACAAACATTCATCTACAAAATATACATTGTGCAATCTAAACCGTAATATGGCTTTTTATTCCATTTTCATAACATGAATACATTTCATAGGCCATTCTATTCATAGCTTAGATAGTCATGCTAAGAAGAAATTATATCACAAGGATAAACATCAATATCACAAACATTGACATAAAACTAAGCAACCAACAAGTTCACATGACATATACATAAAATATTCGAGTACAAGTTAGAAGAAGTTTACTTACAAAAAAAAAATCCATAATAGATAGCAAGTAATTTGAAAATACATATAGTAATCGTCAGGTTCATTATTCAAGAAAAATCTGAAACCATGGGATTAAGTGTTATGCTCTTGACATCTTCTTCCAAGAAAAGACTCACAAACATTCGGACCTCCATTCCCTCAAGTTCGAATCTTATACAACTAAACCCTAACTCAAAATACCACTAAGGCCGTGACCTTCTTTCATCAAAATAACATACTTATGAGCTTAAAGCAAGTAGGGTTGAATCCATCTTTCTTGAAGAAAAGCCCTAATCTAACCTTGTGCATAAAAACGTAGGTTCATATGGGAAAAACCTCTCAAAACATGAGCTAACTCCTTCTAGCTCAAATGTGTGTTTGAGCATGAGTTCTAGATGAACTTGCTAGAACCAAAACTTCAACCCTTTAAAACCGTGCGTGTGTATATGTTGGAAGGGTGATGTTGGCTTCATACCTTCTATGAATCTTCTTTTGGAAATATCTTCTAGCTTTGCTTATCCTCAAAATGATGTTTGGGTGCGAAGAGAATATTGTGGAGAGTGTTTGGATGGCGAGAAAGTGATAGAAAGTTGGAGAGAAAAGTGGTGGTCGAACATCTCAAGAGCAAATCACAGAATGACTAAAGGACTTGGGGTTTTCGGCTCCTCTCCCTTTTATAGACACAAAAGCTTCTTGCATGAGCCAAGCTCATTGCATGGATACCAAGTGGCGTCCCACTCTAAGGCCTCTTCCTCTTTCTCATCATTTGATTGTGTTGGAAACAAAATATGATCTTTTGGACAAGTGGCGCCTATTTCCTCAAACTGAAACCTCCTTCCTATTTTGCCCATTCACTTCATGTCTTGGTTCAATGAATTATGTGGCTAAATGGTCTTTGTCAAACTACAAATCTTCTTCAATCTCTTATATGTGTGCTTATGTGCCAAGTGGCATGTGACTAGTGTGTGTGTATGGTGGCTGCTAGAACTTCCCTCTCTTCCCAAAAAGATCTTCTTTCACCAAATGTTTGGACAAGCATGTGATTGGTCAAAAGCATGCACAAACTCCCTTGCCCTAGCTGTCCATCTCAAGGATTTCCACCAGGATTTCCTTCTAAAAGTCCTAGGCGTGTGGCTCCTTCCTTCCCAATTAGATTTCGCCCCTTCCCAAGGCAACATCTTCTCTTACCTTCTTTGCATGCTTGACACATGGCAAAAAGCAAGAATGTTTTCTTCCCTTTTTCCAGTGGTTGCTGTGCAAGGCCTTTTGGCTTTCCCTAGGCTCCACTTTTCCATAACCTCATCATTCTCCTTCTAGAAACTCTCCCATAGTGACAAGTGTCATAAAACTTCTTCCCACAAGCAAACCTCCTTGCATGCGTGACACATGGCAAGAAGATGATGGTTGATCGTCTATGGTAGGTGTGTAAGGCCAAACCCTAGATCTTTCTCACCTCTCTTCCCTCATTTCCATCTAGATTCATTAAGTCCTAGACATAAGCTCTATGGGATGACAAGTGGCATGCAAGAACTTGAGTTGGGCATGAGCTCTAGTTCCATTGGGCTTCAAACCCTAATTTCCTATGAAGGCCGAAACTCTCATGGGTTGTTAAAAAGAAATATTTATACAAAAAGCCTAGAAAGTTTTGGTCGTCAATTCCTGCCCTCCTTAGAAAAAGATTCCGTCCTCGAAATCGGTACCATACTCTCACTAAGATTTTACTAGGGGAAGTTAACCAATCCTTTTTAGTACCTCTTATACTGACGGCTCTAGATTCCTCAAATGATGATGGTTGTGGCACTTCACCTTCTTTGTTTGTCACTGAATCTTGTGAGAAATAGAATATCACATCCAAGTCATAATCGTAATACATGTTCACTCGCATTTCATTTAATCTTTACTCAATCTCGAGCTCACTATCTTCAATAGGTTGTCCCTCTTCATGATAATGGATATGGTCAATAGACGTATATGAAGTCTCAAAAGGCTCATATCTTGAAGTGCAAGCTACTGCGACATGACTGGATTCTGGTTCAGGGTTAAGTCCCAGTAAACGTAACCTATTGGCATCTCTATATACCAGCGGGTCGTGTGGGGGTTGACACTCCTCATGTGGTAGAGCTCTCATTAGAACAATATTATTCCAAAATTCCATGTCTAATACATGAGTGCGATGATGTTCGAGTCTTTCCATTTGCTGCCAATGAGCCCTCATCATTTGATCCATCCTTATTTGTCGATTCCGGCGACTACGTTCACATCTTGCTCTAATTTGCGCTACCAAAGATATAGACATGCGAGGGGTATTCCTATTAAGGGCCATGCCTTGTTCATGGGTATGGTAGGTACACATGTCGTTACTAAATTCACAGATAACACAAAGATAGTCACACACAAGAAAACAAGACATAAACAATTCTAAGTTACAATCAAATGAGGATATTTAGTCCTCATTGAATCCTCTCTTTCTCACGTTGCTTCTTGAAAATCTGGATTATTCCAAAGAACCTTTACTAACGACACCTTTAAGTTCCTTAGTTCTTGTTCTTTGCTATCTATGATCTGTATAGGCCATTCTTCATAAGACAAATTTGGCTGAAGTCGTATGCTACCGGCTTCCATCAATATAGGTTGTCTTTCACCAAAGATCTTCTTCAATGATGATACATGAAAAACATTGTGCACTCCTTGCATCTCAACTAGTAGATCCAATCAATATGCGACTACACGGATAGTTTCCATAACTTCGAATGGTCTTAAATACCTGGGACTCAATTTCCCTTTCTTTTTGAACCGTGTGACTCCTTTCATAGGTGATACCTTGACATACACCCAATCTCCCACATTAAACTCTAAGTTTCTTCGTCGTTTGTTAGCATAACTCTTTTGACGACTTTGAGCAGCCTTCATCCTTTCCCAGATCAATTCCACTTGCTTTCTTACATCCTACAAGTACTCAGGTCCTAGCAACTTCCTTTCACCTACTTCATCCCAATACAACGGAGATCTGCACTTTCTCCCATACAATGCTTCGTAAGGTGCCATTTGTATTGTAGCCTAAAAGCTATTATTATAAACAAATTCTATCAATGGAAAATGGCTTTCCTAGTTGCCACTTAACTCCATTACGCAAGCACGTAGCATATCTTCCAATGTTTGAATAGTTCACTTTGTCTGTCCGTCTGTCTATGGATGGTAAGCACTACTAAACCTTAGATTCGTGCCCAACATTTTCTGTAAACTTCGCCAAAAATGCGAAGTGAACTGCGTGTCTCTATCAGATACTATAGACTTAGGCACTCCATGAAGTCTGACTATTTCCTTAATATAGACTTGCGAGAGCTTGTCCAACGAATCTATGTTAGCAATTGGTTGGAAATGTGCACTTTTGGTTAATCGGTCAACTATGATCCAAATCGAATTCTTTCTTGTTGATGTCCTTGGCAAACCTATCACGAAATCCATAGACACATCCTCCCACTTCCACTCTGGGAACGGTAATGGTTGTAACTCTTCTGTTGGCCTTTGGTGCTCAACCTTTACCAACTGGCAAATTGAACATTTTGCAACAAAATCAACCACATCTCTTTATGTTCCATCACACCAAAATTGTCCCTTCAAGTCTCGATACATTTTGGTGCTACTAGAATGAGCAATATAAGGTGTATAATGGGCTTCCTTCATAATCCTTTCATTTAATTTAGGAACATTAGGATTCACTTTCCTCTCCTTATAACGTAATATCCCATCCTTGCCAATCGAGAAGTGTTGCGGTCCTTTGAATTTCAGAGTTTTCTTCCACAATTTCTCTAGTTTATCATCCTTATTCTGTCCTTCAATGATTTCTTCATCAGTCAATGACATGGTCTCCTGCACCACTGTTAATTTGACATATCTTGGCGGCTTTCCTATTAGCAATTCCCTTATTTCAGCCAGAAGTGATTGCATGTCGGCCTGGGTCTTACGACTAAGGGCATTTGGTACCACATTGGCCTTTCCGGAGTGATACTTGATCTCACACTGGTAATTGCTAATCATTTCAACCCATCTCCTCTGTCTCATGTTCAGGTTCTTCTGACTAAATAGATACTTGAGACTTTTTATGGTTAGTGTATACCTCACACCTTTCTCCATAAAGATAAAGTCTCCAAATCTTCAGCACAAAAACTAGGGCGGCAAGTTCCAAATCATGAGTAGGATTCTAATCGTGATCCTTAAGTTGTCACGAAGCATAAACGACGACTCGCTCTTCTTGCATAAAAGCACACCCTAATCCCATCTTAAAGGTATCACTATAAACCACATACGGCTTATGAGGCTCAAGCAAAGCCAACACAGGTGTTGTGGTCAATCTTCTTGAGTTCTTGAAAACTCCTTTCACAATTCTCACTCTATACGTACTTGACATTCTTATCTATCAATGCCGTTAAGGGACCAGACAGTTTAGAAAATCCATTGATGAATCTTCTATGATATCTTGCCAAACTTAGAAAACTCCGTATCTCGAGGGCGTTGGTCAGTTTCTGCCATTCCATCACTATCTTAGCAGGATCAACTGCCACACCTTCACTGGAAATGACATGTCCCAAAAATTTCACCTCTTTAAGCCAAAACTCACACTTACTGAGTTTAGCGTAAAGCCGTTGTGCAAGGTCTTCAATACAATCTTCAAGTGCTCCTTATGCTCTTCATCGCTTCGGGAATAAATCAAGATGTCGTCAATGAAAACTACTACAAAACTATCTAAAAACTACCTAAAAATCTGATTCATCAAATCCATGAATGCTGCTGGGGCATTTTTCAGTCCAAAAGGCATTACCAAAAATTCAAAGTGTCCATAACGAGTCCGAAAAGCTGTCTTAGGTACATCTTGATCTTTAATCTTCAACTGATGATATCTTGACCGTAGGTCTATCTTAGAAAATACTGATGCTCCTTGCAACTAATCTAACAAATCGTCAATCCATGGTAATGGGTACTTATTCTTAATAGTCACTTTATTCAAATCCCGATAGTCAATGCATATCCTCATAGTACCATCCTTCTTTTTCAAAAAAAGAACTGGTGCACCCCATGAGGACGAACTCGGGGTGAATAAATCCCTTTTCAAGAAGTTCCTCGATTTGCACCTTCAGCTCCTTCAACTCAATTACAAACTCCATTTCTCGATTTGGGGGTAGTCCAGGCAGATCATCGGCAAAAACTTTAGGAAATTCTTCTATCAAAGGAATCCCTTCGACTCCTTTAGGTTCCTCTGTTACATTAGTCATAATCACTAGGTATGCATTAGCTCCTTCCTTCATGGCCTTCTTCACTGGTCCAACTGTTAAGGTTGACGGAACTGATTTCACTACTTCCCCCATAATAACTAGAGTTCAAGTGTATAACTATTTGATTCCAATCCTAACATTAGGTACCATGTATTCCTAGGACAACTTGTGGTTTTACCCAAAGACGTAATTGCTATGATACCATGCTCTGTGGCGCCCCCAGCCCCAATTGGGAGGTCTTTTCATAAGGCCGATCCTACTTGGCCTTGTCCTGGTTCATAATCCTTCTTAAATGCTCAAAATGCTGAAGCACCTCCTTGATGAATTGGTCGACAAGCACCAACCTTTCTAAAAGCGATAACTCATGAGGGACCTCACGTCTCTCCGTAAGTTCCTTAGGCTCCTGGGGGATTGGTCTCTTGCATTTCCCCATTAGTATCCTCTTGGGTTCCTGTCATGACTTCTACCATTCAGAGCAGGGGAATGATAGTGAAAATTACAATGGTGAGATTTCGAGAAATCTCAGTAAATAAACAAATAACATATAACAATTATCGTAAGCCTATGTAAGCAAAGTTAACAATGAATGCATGGACATAAGACTTTACTTATGCATTTGACTTTTCAAAAGATATCATATAAATCATGACTTTCATAACCTTTTCTTTCATAAAACATTATTTCTTCATTTCATACTTGTTCATTTAACATACTTGTGAGCTTGGTTCTTGATCATATAACATAACTTTGAGCTCGAGGCCTTTCTTGACTTTTAACATATAAATGGATACCTCATGGCTCCCCTATGCACAGTGTGTTCCCCGTTAGGTACTGCATCAACAATTGGCCACTTTGACCAAGGTGACTACGTCTTACTTTTAATCTTTTATATTAGGCAGTTCGCTTCGCCTTCACCATGGTGCACCCACTAGCTTTAGGTGCGATTCCGCTTTGGCATCCTTTTCTTTTAGGAACCATTCAAGATTCATCGATTGTACTTCATCGACCCAGGGGTTCCACTCCATTTTAAACACTGCTGAGTGGACAGAAGAGTTCCACTAAGGCATTTCCCTGTCCTAGCCCTTGGGGTCGTGATAAAAGCTTTAAACAAACTCTTTTTCTTTTCAAAAGATTTTCACAATTCCAATGCATGTGACATGACAATGACACTTAGAAATTTCATGAGACACATGCAATGCCGAATACTTCATCATAACCATATGACATTCAACATGCAAATCCAATACATTTCGCATTACGGCTTGAAAATATTAGAAGATGCGAATATTTTCCTTTATACAAATTTCTAAGGCATTGAACATCAATCAAGAATCAAACATTCAATAATTACCATGTAGAGGCCGAAATATGTAAACCCTTGCACATTCAAGAATCGGCCTTAGCCCATTAAACCCTAATCACCAAATGATTATACCTCATCCATAGCAATAGTTGATACCCTTAAGTTTGAAAACATGTATTCCAATTAAATTTCATGAACTTAGAATCTTCCAATGTGTTAAGCAAAACCTTTAACAATGAATACTCATGGGTGGAAGAAACACTTCAGTGATAATAGATAAACATTTTTTTGAACTTAGTCCCATACTAGATTCGGTCAAGTAACAAACATTCATATAGAAAACAAACATTGTGCAATCCGAACCCTAAGATGGCTTCTTATTCCATTTTCATAACATGAATACATTCCATAGGCCATTCTATTCATACATCAGATAGTCATGCTAAGAAAAGATTATATTACATGGAAGCAACATCAATATCACAAACATTGACATAAAACAAAGCAACCAACAAGTTCACATGACATATACATAAAATATTAGAGTACAAATTAGAAGTTTACTCACAAAAAAATCCATAATAGATAGCAAGCAAGTTGAAAATACATATAGTAATCGTCAGGTTCATTATTCAAGAAAAACCCTAAACCATGGGATTAAGTATTGTGCTCTTCATCCATGGGACTAAGGCCGTGACCCTCTTTCATCAAAATAACATGCTTATGAGCTTAAAGCAAGTAAGGTTGAATCCATCTTTCTTGAGGAAAAACTCTAATCTAACCATGTGCAAAAAAATGTAGGTTCATGTGGAAAAAACCTCTCAAAACATGAGCTAACTCCTTCTAGCTCAAATGTGTGTGTGAGCATGAGTGCTAGATGAACTTGCTAGAATTGAAACTTCACCCCTTTAAAACCGTGTGTGTGTGTTGGAAAGGTGATGTTGGCTTCATACCTTCTATGACTCTCCCTTTGGAAATATCTTCTAGCTTTGCTTATTCTCAAAATGATGTTTGGGTGAGAAGAGAATATTATGGAGAGTGTTTGGATGGCGAGAAAGTGATAAAAAGTTGGAGAGAAAAAGTGGTGGCTGGACACCTTAAGAGAAAATCACAAAATGACTAAAGGACTTGGGGTTTTCGGCTCCTCTCCCTTTTATAGACACAAAAGCTTCTTGCATGAGCCAAGCTCATTGCATGGATACCAAGTGGCATCCCACTCTAAGGCCTCTTTCTCTTTCTCATTATTTGATTGTGTTGGAAACACAATATGATCTTTTGGACAAGTGACGTCTCTTTCCTCAAACCGAAACCTCTATCCTATTTTGCCCCATCACTTCATGTCTTGGTTTAATGAATCTATTGGCTAAATGATCTTTGTCAAGCTACAAATCTTCCTTAATCTCTTACATGTGTGTATGTGTGCCAAGTGGCATGTGAGGAGTGTGTGTATGGTGGCTGCTGAAACTTCCCTCTCTTCCTAAGAAGATCATTTTTCACCAAACGTTTGGACAAGCATGTGATTGGTCAAAAGCATGCACAAACTCCCTTGCCATAGCTGTCCATCTCAAGGATTTCCACCAAGATTTCCTTCTAGAAACCCTAGGTGTGTGGCTCCTTCCTTCCCAATTGGACTTCGCCCCTTCCCAAGGCAACATCTTCTCTTACCTTCTTTGCTTGCATGACACATGGCAAAAAGCAAGAATGTTCTCTTCCCTTTTTCCTATGGTTGCCATGAAAGGCCTCTTGGCTTTCCATAGGCTCTACTTTTCCATAACCTCATCATTCTCCTTCTAGAAACTCTCCCTTCCATAGTGACAAGTGTCACGAAACTTGTTCCCACAAGCAAACCTCCTTGCATGCATGACACATGGTAAGAAGATGGTTGATCTCCTATGGTAGGCGTGTAAGGCCAAACCCTAGATCCTTCTCACTTCTCTTCCCTCATTTCCATCTAGATTCATCAAGTCCTAAACATAAGCTCTATTGGATGACCAGTGGCATGCAAGAACTTGAGTTGGACGTGAGTCCTAGTTCCACTAGGCTTCAAACCCTAATTTCCTATGAAGGCCGAAACTCTCATGGGTTAAAAAAAAATATTTACACAAAAAGCCTAAAATGTCTTGGTCGTCACAGACCCCCATTCTAGGTCTCTGGAGAGTCTTCGTCGATCTTCCATGGACTACTCTCGGGCACTCCTTGGCCTAATGTTCGACATGGCCACATTTATAGCGTGAGAGCAATGCTTGGTTCCCCCTCATGGGACCTACTAAAGTGGCCGAACATTGGTTTTTTGCCTCCCATGCACATCTTGGGAGTAACTTATGGGCGCACCCCCAACCTTGACACAAACTTTTGGGGTGACCCAAAACTACTTCCTTCTCCTGTAAAGGTCCTCCCTTTCTGGCCTTTTAGTACGACCATTAGACTACGATGCTCACGCTCTACGATTAAGGCCACATTTACTAGTCCTTGAAGACATTTAGTGCTTCATCTTTCATGTGGTATCTTTATAGAACCGATCATCATCTGTATGACACCTCACGGTTCCCCATTAGACCATTGAACCTACTAGTTACCGTATCACATCAAAGGTTTTGCCTAGATGTGACTATGTCATCAGAGATACTCATGTAGTTTGAATTAACCATTACAAGAGTGTTCATATTGTGCACCCACCTGCATTAGATGCTTTCAACTTCGCTGTGGAAATCTTTTAATCCCATTCGAAGCTCGTTGAATGTTTTTTGTCAACACAGGAGACTCCAGTCCATTATTAATCACTCTAGAGTTGACAAAGGAGTTCCACTAAGATAATCTCCATCTTAGCATTGGGTCGTGTTAAAACATTTTCATGCTATGCTTATGCATCATGACATCAATCATTTTTCATGAAAAAAACATATTTCATGTGTTCATATTTCGTAACATGTAATCATGCTTTATGCTAAATGACATATTTTCATGCATGATGCTCAATGACATATTTTCATACATCATGCTAAATGACATACTATCAAATCATGCTTGCAAATCATGTAAGTGACAAATTACTTATGACATAGCATATGAAATCTCGTGATAAAAGATAACATTTATGACATGAATGCGAAGTTTATACAAAGTCATGTAGATGTCTCTAATAGTGAGTTAGTAGCTAACTTACTAACTCCTTGTGCTTCTAGAAGTCATCATGAAATAAGAGACATACTAAGCTTAGGATTCACAAACTAAGAAAATTATAGAATCTGACATACTTAGAATAATATTTGCAAATATACTCCTAAACTCTTCGTTAATTGCAAATGTACCTCTTAACTTTTACTAATGGTTTTCCAGCCTCAAATTTCACAAAACTTAACAAACCCCATGTATTTCTATTCTAAATCCATTTATGATCTTAGAATTCTATGAATCATTCAACAACTATGAGAAACTCTCCAAAACTGAAACAAGTAACATAAATAACTAAGTATGATTTAAGCTATATTGCACATTAATAATCACTTAACCAAAAGTTAACACTTAAGCACAACCTAAATCAGAGCTTAATAACATGTTAATTCACTAGATTCATATCATATACGACTAGATCTTTAGCATATAAAATAACCAACATGATCACAATACTAAACATCACAAATCGAGACTTAGCATGATGTTCCCAACCTCTTTTTTTTCCTGCATACGAACACTAAGAACTTAATGAAACACAAATTCTAATCTTTAACATGCTACATACTTATTTCTAGATGGTATTACATATAACTAAGCAAATAATTCATGATATCTAAGAGTTAAAGCTTCAAATCATAATATAACCCTAAAATCGAATCATGCATTTCATTCAATCTTAAGTATTTGACTAAAACCTTATGTGGCATGCTGATTTTTTTATAAATAACTCACCCATGATCATCATAATCAAACTTATAGCTAGATCTCAACACAATATTAGACCATGTTTGATTACACCTGAATAATGCGACAGTCATAGCACAACTCTGGGGTGTCGAAAAGAATAGCAGAAAGAACAAAGAAACTAAAGAAAAATATTAAATGATTAATGGAGAACAAAGATTAACTTTAAATGCAAATTAAAGTGAAGCAAAGTGACTAACGGAAAAAGTACTCAAATTTGACAAATGGTAAAGCGTTGGGAATCCCTTGCACAAATCCAGTATTTTAATTATTCGTAATTCATTGAATAACTCAATTGGGAACTTAATTCCCAAAATTCTCAATCGGAATGCATAGATTTATAAACCAAAATTAAACCAAATGTAACGCTTTAAATTATTATCACTATTGAGAAAATTCGACGACGACAATATACTCAGAGAGCGATATTGCAGAAAAACATTAAATCAATGTAGATAAATAATTGATCCAAACATAATCAAAGACCTAATCAATTCAATAGAAAAAGCATGACTGAATCCATAAACATAGTAAATTCTATGATTATTCGAAGAAGAAAACATCAACAATGAATTGAGAATGATAAAACAAAAGAGTTTTAGTAATTAAAAATTAAATACATAAATTAAAAATAAATTAAAAATACCATCTAATGTGCAAGTTCATCCCTAGCCCTACTTGAGAAGTTAATTACTCATAAATATAATGGACAACAAAAATCTCAAGAGAAAAATAAAGCAAACGGCGGCCATGAAAATTAATTTCGTTTCTTTGTTCTTAGTACTGGGCCATCTCCCTTCTTTCCAAAACTTCCAATTTCGTGCTAATGAAATGCTTATATAGGGTATGAAAGAAACCCTAATGTCTTCATATTCCCGAATATAAAATCGCCTAAATTTTAGGGCTCATCTTGACAACCACGTACATGCTTCAGGTGTTCGAATTTAGAGAGACAACTTTGTAACCCTTTAAAATAGATTTCCAATGTAGTAAGAATCGCATCAATCCAATATTTGAGTGGAAAGTTATGATCAAAATACTAAAGTATGTACAGGCTGTCTTCTAGCAAATTTCGGATTGATTTTTTTCTCTTGATCCAAATTACTCTCAAACCCCATCATTGTCCTTCTTTGAAGAGTCCTACACTTATTGAAAGTTCTTAGGTTGTTCCAACATCTTGCCCACTTGAAAGTCCTTTGAATTTGACTGATTTTGGACTTGCTCTTTTATAAACTCTGAAATTAAACATAAAAATCTGCTCAGGAGTATTCCAAAGTAAATAGAAATTCAGTTCAAGAATACACATTAATTCCTATTACTTCTATTCACATTTTAGCATTTTAGTCCAATAATAGGGTATTTAGAGTGCACTTTTGTACACTCATCACACCTTCAACTTGCTTATTGCTAGTCCCTAGCAATTTTCATGCCAAAACAACGGAGGAGACCAAAGAAAATCACACACAAAGGCCACCAAGGCACACTTTTCAGATTCACATATCAAAGCAATCTTAGGAATTCAATAACCCTATCACATGCAATCCACCTATAACAATCCACCTATAGCATTCCACAGAGTGTGTGTGTGTTCCAAACTATATCCATCTAACCAGAAGCTCTGACATATGCAACATCAAGAACATCTCATGTGAAAGGTTCAACTCCACAACTCGCGAGTATAAAAGTGTTTCGTGTGAGGATTCTCTCTATGGAGTTGTCCATGGGTGTACACACTCTCATGGGGAGTTAGACAATTATGTATAAGCAACAAGCAAACATTGATCTTATGATAAGAACACTAACAAATGAGACTTCCACCACTATTTCCAAAAGCTTATTTAGGATTAGAACGGTCAATACAAAAGGTTGTAACGTGTTTTAGGTTCGGGGCTATATGAAAATAAAGGATGAAAATGATTCAAAAACTTTCAAGTACATACAAAGAAAATCTTATTAAATCTATCAATAAACCACATTTCTCATTTGATGTACTCTTCAACCTTTCAAATCATCGAATAATGTCTTTTTTTCTTTTTCTTTTTTTTTTGTTCTTTTTGTTTCATTTTTTATATAATTTGGTGAACAATTATGTCACCATGGTATTTTGCTATTTCTACCCAGCCTTGATATTTTTGCATTTGAAGCTCATTCACTTGAACACTTTGTAACACATGTTCTTCCCTTTCCTCTCTCTCTCTCTCTCTCTCTCTCTCTCTCTCTCTAATTTCGTGCAAAAAAGAAGAATTTTACATCTAGTACACACTTGGAAGTAACAAGGGTAGAGAAAATCAGTGTATAGATTATACTCAAATGTGGAGAGGTATGGATAATGTGGGCATATGAAAAGAAAACACTACATGTATTTATTGGCTCAAAGTTGGCTACTAGGGGTCTAGATGGAAATGGTTAGCTTGACAAGCTCAAACGTTGATCTTAAGTTAACCTTCGTCATATCCCGAGTATATCCACCATCTTACCACAAACCATGTAATGATATTCTCAAAAGAAGTGTCCAATTCAATAGATCAATAAACGCTTATCTCAATTTACTGCATTTGTAGGCTCTCAATCTTGTCCAAAACTCACATGAATACTTAAGCAAAAGAATTCTCTACCTACATCAAACCACTATCTTACTACAAAATTTGGATGAGTGCATTAGGGGTTCTGTGAATGCTTCAACAAAAAGTGATTATGGTGAGTTTGGTGCATTCACGAAGATGGCTATGGATGATAATGAGTACACATGTGAAAATGATGCACGTGTGATGCAAAATTAAAAAAATTTGACACATGAAAATATGCCACAGAGTCCCAATGAATATTTTAAATACTGAATTTGCACCACCACCCCCCAACTTAAATGAAACATTGTTCTCAATGTTTAAGAATCAAATTTGAATGGGGAGTAACTAAAAATGGTAGAATACACCTGATGAGTGACTTGGGTAGCTCGCTAAGCACCAAAGATGGTAATCTGAAGTGACAAAATGAAACTAACTTGCAAAAAAAAAAAAACTAAGAAAACAAAAAGGAAAAGAAAGAAAATAAGAGAAAACAAAACAAACAAAACAAATAAAGAAAAACATACATATGTGGTGTGGTCAAGGTTGATAGACCTGATCTACAAGTGGAATGTCTTCCACTTTCAAAACTTGCCTATCAAATAATACTTTAAGGCGTTGACTATTTACTTTAAAGATTCGACCATCCTTAAGATCTTCTATTTCTACCCCCCCATTTGTAAAAATATTCTTTACTACAAAAGGGCCGGTCCACCTAGACCAAAGTTTTTTTGGGTGCTTGTGAAGTCTAGAATCATATAAATATACTAGGTCATTAGGCTTAAACGCCTTCCTACCAATATTTTTTTTATGAAAGAGCCAGTAGCCACCCACATAGCAGCCCCGTCCCAAGTTTATTAATAGCCCCTCACTTTTGGTGGAGGAATATTGAGTTTACAAACAAGGTACTTGGAAGATTATCAAAACATCTCCCAAAACCTGCCCAACGAATTTCAAACAAATAACCAAACCAACCAAAATAGAAAAGAACTGACATAAAAAACTCTCTAAAACAAGCCTAACGAGCAACAAAAGCTCTGCACTAACCCTCAGCAAACCCCTTGTGCATTAAAACCTTGCCTCAATCGATTTACACCGAATGGATGCAAGACCCCATTAATCGAGTCGTATCAATCCTCACTACAAAAGCTCTACACTAACCCTCAGTTGTGCATTAAAACCTTGCCTCATGCGATTTACACCGAATGGATGCAAGACCCCATTTATTGATTCTTATCAAACCTCGCAGCATAGCAGGTGAGTCTAATGTGTTTCTCCATTCCGCATCTCCCACTCTTGCACCCCACCGAGCAAGCCAATCCGCGACAACATTCCCTTCCCTAAAGATATGGGAGTATTTGTAATCCATGTTCTTTATCAGCTCCTGAATCTCCTCCCAATAGTCCTCCAAATACCAGATGCCACACCGATTCTTCTGCAGCCACGACAGGACAACCTTTGAATCCAATTCAATATCAATATCATTCAAGTTTAATTGTTTACAACGTTTAATTCCCTTCAATAATGCCCGTAGTTCTGCTTGTGTACTATCTCCATAGCCTAAATTTCTAGAAAATGCCAACAAAACAGACCCCTGTATATCCCGAATTACCCCTCCAGCCCCCGAAATTCCTGGGTTACCCAGACAACTCCCGTTCGTGTTTAGCTTGACTCTACCATGTAAAGGTTTTGACCAAGAAATGAGCTGAATGGGATGTTCTTGAATAGGAATAGGAGAAACATTCAGACTCCAGAGAATGTAAGAATCGTTCTGGTTAAACTTTTTAAACTTAGCAAGACCTTGTCCAAGCACACCTACCCAGTGTTTGATAGAAAGCCAGACCGCCTGACTTGTTTCAACTTTGTTCTCCATTCAAGCAGAGCACCTTCTTCCCCATAATCTCCAAGAAATTATAATAGGCAATAAACCAAGTATTACTCCTGTTTGAGAGGAATTTGAAGCTCTCTGAAACCAGCTAAGACAAGTTTCATGCCATAATCTTCCAACCCGTATCCCAAGTAAAGCACCACATTTCTTCCAAATCCCAGCTGCAACCTCCCCTTCAAATAAAACATGATTAATATCTTCATACTTCCCTTGCTTGCAACAATTACATTTCGACGCTAGTGGAATTCCAATCCGCCTAATTTTATCATCCACTGCTAGAGCACCATGCCACGCCTTCCACATGAAAACAAAGAACTTCTTGGGGAGAATGCTATTCTATATCCAATTATGTCCCTCAAGAATAGGACTTCTCACTCTAATACAATCCCAAGCAGACTTTGTAGTAAAATTCCCACTCTCAGTTTTGGTCCATATAAGTAAATCTTCTCCCTCTTTAGTCCTTGCCAACACATTATTGACATTTTCAGCAAGTTCCGTGCCCATTAATCTTTCTAAAAGATCCACATCCCAACCATTTTCAAGCTTGCAGTCTTTGATTTTTAAAAGAGGCTGCTCAACCACTGGCAAAGCTTCAGCAAATGACTCCTGTGCCAACCACTTATCATACCAAAAGAATACATTTCCATCTTTGATTTTCCATTTAGTATAATTCAAAACAGTAGGAATATTTTTTGCAATCATACACCAAAACCTTGTACCCTTTGGAGGACCAAGTAACATGAAAGGTTTATTGCCTACATACTTTTTTCGAAAAAAATTTGCCCAAAGAGAGTCTTCATGCATAAGCTTCCATGCAACTCTTAACTGCAGAGCTTTTTGCATTTCTTCAAGAGGTCGAATTCCCAATCCTCCTTCTGCACTTGGCCTACATATTTTCCTCCAAGCCACCCATTTTCTCTTGCCTCTTCCATCCCTTTCTCCCCAAAAGAATGAGCTCATAAGACGATTTAAAACATAAATAATCTGTTTAGGAACTTTTAAGACCTCAAGAAAGTGCACAACCATGCTTGCTAAGACATGTCTTAGTAGGATCACTCTTCCCCCCACAGATAAAAGCCTCATTTTCCACCCACTGATTTTGGTCTGAACCTTTCTCACCAATTCCTCCAAATCCGCAATTTTCAGTTTTTCGGAAACAATGGGAGTCCCCAAATATTTAAACGGACATTTTCCTTCCAAAAAACCAGTCAATCTTTTGAGGTTCCTTTTCCTTGCTATGGAAATTTTATTAGAAAAAAATATAGCAGTTTTTTCTTTGTTAATCAGTTGACCTGTCCAGCTCTCATATGTATCCAGAATTCTTAGAATATTACGGATAGAAGTGCGACCACTATTCGTAAAGATGACAACATCATCTGCATACATTAGGTGTGATATCAAACTAGTACCACGGGCTTGAGAAAACTGACCAAACCCCTTCTCTTCCACACTTTGTTTTATAAGACAAAAAAGAATTTCCTGCAAAATAATGAACAAATAAGGGGACAACGGATCCCCTTGCCTCAGCCCTCGACCTCCCTGGAAAAAACCTTTCGTAGTACCATTCATCAGTATGGAATACCAAGGCATGGAAATACACTCCCCAATCAAACTACAAACTGAATTGGAGAAACCAAAGGCAAGAAGCACCCTCAGAGGAAAATCCCAATCAACGCGATCATAAGCTTTGGCCATATCCAGTTTTAAAACCACATTCCCACCATGAATCTTATTATTAATCGAGTGCACCATTTCTTGGGTAAGACTGATATTTTCAAAGATACTTCTGCTAGGAATAAAAGCACCTTGCTCAAGAGATATCATTTTTGGAAAAATAGATGTCAAACGATTTACAATCACCTTGGAACAAATTTTGTAAAATACCGAACAAAGGCTTATGGGTCTAAATTTATCAAACCCAGATGGTATGTCCATTTTTGGTATCAATACCACATAAGAAGAAGTATAAAATCTAGGCCATTTTCCACCTCTAAAAACTTCTTCTACAGCAGCCATGCTTTCTATCTTTATAATATCCCAAACACTTTTAAAGAAACCCGCTCCAAAACCATCTGGAAATGCTTTCGTTTTGGTCTTATAGATTTTAGAGTTCTCATAAGCATCATTTCTCAACTCCTCCAACTTAGTCAACTAAAATTTCCTAAGCTTACCAGCATTCAATTTCGAAGAAATACTAACAGGAAAAGTGTCACCTCGGCTGAGAAATGCATGCTTAAAACCTGAGGGCAGTGGTTTCAATTCCAATTTGGGACTATCCACGTTTGAAGGAATCTGCTCTTCATTTTTCTTAAATAGCTCCTCAAATTTCGGTTGCCAAATATGTGGGCAATAATCCTGAGATTCATAAAAAATAACACAAATATCAATAACATCAGATGAATCATTCATAGTATCAAACTCATAATTAACAAGAAAATATTCAAGGGAATCAGAATCATGAGTTGTATGAACTCCATTGTCTATGAATGTGTCAATCATGTACGTTTGGTGGCACTTGTTATCCTCTATTGGTTGTTTTTCAATATAGAAAATATTCACCTCAAGAGTCATTTTCTCAAAAGAGAGCTTCAAAAGAGAGCTTAATTAGCAGTAGTGAGGAAAGGTCTACCTTAAATTAAGGGGATTTTAAAATTAGAGTCAACAACAGAACTAGTATCAATGATTAAGAAATCAACAGGGTAGTAAAACTTGTCAATTTGAATAAAAACATCCTCAACTATTCCTCTAGATTTCTTAACTAAACGGTTAGCCAATTGAAGCACAACAGAAGTAGGCTTAATTTCACCCAAACCAAGCTGCAAATAAATGGAATAAGGCATCAAGTTTACCCTAGCTCCTAAATCTAGAAACACTTGTCCAAACTCATGATTCCCAATATTACATGCAATGATTGGACAACCAGGATCCTTGTACTTAGGAGGAATGTGTTGCTCAATTAGAGTACTAACTTGATCTGTCAGGAATGTTGTCTTCTTAACATGATGCTTCCTCTTAATTATATACAAATATTTGAGAACTTTTGCATAAGTAGGAACTTGTTTAATAATATGCAAAAAAAGAAGATTGATCTTTACCTGCCTGAGGTTCTCCAAGATTTCATTACTAGAATCCAAAGTTCGCATATTAGATTTTAAAGCTTGAGCAAATGGTACCTTAACTGGGCTCTTAATTACCTTGGCTTTCTTGGGCAACTCGGCACTATCATTGCTTTGTTCCTCTTCAACATCCTCTGATTTGTTCGTTGTTGGGATGTGTAATGACTTATCACTTCGTGTCACAATGGCATTCACCTCCTTCAAATTTCCTTGAGTCATATGTTGACCTTGGGGTGTGGATTGAGTTTGAGAAGGGAACTTGCCATGCTTATTCACACTCAAAAAGCTCATCAAAATCGATACATGGCTTTTTATCTCCTTATTTTCTTCAATAACATGCATAATCAAATATTCAAACTTTTGATTATTTTTACTCTGTGCCTCAATAAAAGCATGTAAAGTATATTCTAAGAGGTTCTTAGAAGAAGATGATGCATGATACGGTCTAGGATAAGCTCTAGGTGGTTGTACAGGCTGTGGGTTTTTAGATTTCTAGCTAAAATTGAGGTGATTGCGCCACTCCGGATTATAGGTATCATAGAAAGGTGTAAAAGTCTTCTTGTACATACCTAAGGCATTACATTGTTCCTCATACATCTCTCTCATCTCAGCAAATGTGGGATACTCTTGGGTGAGGTGATTTACCCCACCACACACAAAACATGGTCCAAAAGACTTTGCATGATTTGCCACGTGTGTTAGCTTTAACTCCTTAGTCTTTAACACATCTAGCTCCCTAGTGAGCATTTCAACCTTAGCCTTTAAGTTATCATCTTCCCTGAGATGGTAAATTCCACCACCATTTGGGTTTCCTGTAGGTCGTGACCCATTTGTGCTCTCAGTAGCACTAAGTCCAGTCCAAGTGTGAGCTTTTTCAGTAAGCTTATTGAGGTATTCTATGGCCTCATCAGGATCTTTCTGTAAGAACTCACCATTACACATCATTTCTACAAATTGGTGCTCACTAGTTGTAAGTCTCTCATAAAAATAGCTCACTAAGTGCCAATTCTCATATCCATGGTGATGACACATACTCAACAACTTCTTAAATCTCTCCCAAGACTGATACAAAGTCTCACTGTCCTTTTGTGCAAAGGTGAAAATTTACCTTTTTAAAGTGTTGGTCTTATGTTGGGGAAAATATATATTAAAGAAGACCTGAGTCATCTCATTTAATGACCCAATAGATTGAGGTCTCAGTGAGTATAGTCAACACTTAGCTCTATCCTTTTAAGAGAAAGGAAAGAACTTAAGTCTCACAATGTCATTAGTGTATTTTGACTATGAAAAGTCGAAACTACTTCCACAAACTCTCTAATGTGCACATATGGATTTTCATTTTTCAAGCCATGAAATGTAGAGAGTAACTATATCATCCCTGTTTTAAAATCCAGTTGGCGAGTATTAGCTGGAAACATGATGCATGATGGTGTGGCTATGCGTGTAGTGTGAAGCCCCCAGATTCTGCTTGGGATCTAAAGGACATCCGAAGCGTTGGGACATGCAACACAAGGTTACCTGCCCCCGTTCATGACATATAAGATGCAATGTTCCTAACATGCATATAGTATTATGCAATATTCATAGCGGATAATTCTTTTTGAGCAATACTATGCATCAAACTTATAATATCCCAAATAGTTAAAACATAAACCATACATACTTAAAACATCTATGATTACAACACCGGTCTTAGAAGACTGTAATCTCAAAACAATGGAGACCTGGCTCCATAATTACACTACCAAATACACTATTGGGCTAGTTCATTGAGTAACTTGTGTAACTCGACTAACGATGCCGAAATACTATTCAAAGACCTAACTATGGAGGCTGCAAGCTCCATGTTGCGTCTACAACATCTAGTTAACCTCCTCCAGTTTGCCAGTGTTTGCTCCCTGCTCTGATCCTGATACATCGCCTACCATTTGGGGGGAATGGTAGTTGGGATTACCCGGTGAGATTTGATTACAAATCTAAACAAGTTAACAAGAAACTTCCACACAGGTTAATGATGCATGCATGGTAGTAAAAACATGAATGCATAATCAAAGTCATAAGTAAGCATAGCATAACATGACATATAGCATGTCATAAATGATATAACTTGAACTAAAACTAAAACTTAGCTTGACGTGACATGGTATGTACGTGAACTTAAAACATAACATGGACTAGCAACATAGCATGAACGTGAACTTGAAACATAACATGGACTTGAAACATAGCATGAACGTGAACATACATAATTTGAACATGAACATGAACATAACATGAACCTGAGCACAAGATAACAAAACGTGAACTTGAAACATAATGTGGACGTGAACTTGAACATAACATAAACATAAACATAACATGAATCTGAGCACAACATAACATAAATGTGAACTTGCAGCATAATGTGAACGAGAACATGACATAACATGAACATGAACATGAACATAGCGCGACATAAACATGAACTTGAAAATATTCTTGTCTCATAGGGTCACCATGATTGAGTAATCTTATCTCATGAGGTTACCATGATTGCGTATTCTTATCTCATGGGGTTACCATGATTGTGTATACTTATCTCATGGGGTTACCATGATTGACATGAACTTGAAACTTGACATGAACGTAAACGAACATAACATAACATGAAACATGACTTGAGCGTGAAATACATGAACTTGGAATTTTATTCCATAGACTTAATTAATAAAAGTGAACATGCGGGTGCTACACGGGTCCCCTTGAGCCATGTGTCCCTGTCGATTACAGCATCACAACACAGGTGTCTATAGCAGCTATGAGTGCGTTAATACATACTCCACAGTTGCTATGGCCCCACATATTCTACATGTCACAATTGTTGTGTCTCACGTAGTGTATGCTCCACAATTGTTGTGGCCCCATGAATTGTTTATGCCACACTTGCTTTGGACACATGTAACATAAAGTGTGGTTCCATCGGCATTAGTGTCTGGCGCGCTCTGGTGACTAGCTAGTTAGGCCCTATTCGCAACCTATTGACTGTACTTTGTCAACCTAGGGAATCTCAAACTTATTTAGACACTCCAACGTGAACAAAGGAGTTTCACTAGGATATTACCTTATCCTAGCACTTAAGGTCGTGATTGACATTAATAACTTAACTGGCATATATGACATTTCATCATGTAACGTGACATAAAAGATAAAAATCCTGACGTAGCGTAACGTGACATGAACATAAGATGACAGACATGACATACTTTGAGACATAAATATAACAGACAACATTCCATAACATGACATACATGTAACAGACAATATTTCGTAACATGACATAACATGTAACATACAACATTTCGTAACATGGCATAACATGTGACAATGAATATTACGTGACATGACATACATGTAACATATGGCATAGGTAATGTGACATACTTGTAACAGATAGTAACATAAGACAAAATATATTATGTAACAGATGAGATTTTCATAATAGAATAATTCATGTAATAGATAAACATGTGATGACATGGCATATATAATAACATACGAACATAAATTGTAGTTTCCTTATCCATCGCAGTAAACTGATAGTAAGTTAAGAGCTAACTTACTTCGATCATCGCGTTTTACGAGAATAAAGCGCAAAATACGAAGAACTGTAAGAGGGTATTCTAAAAGTTAGAAATTTAATTACTAACAATTAGAAATGTGAAAAGAGACAATTTAGAGTAAAATTATCATTTTACCTTCTATATGTGGGGAAATGACCATTTTATCTCTAACTTAAGGATTTCACATCCTAACTCCAAAAATTACCAAACTTTACATTCATCATGTAAATTTTGTCCTAAACTCAAATATCAACTCAAAAAAATTTAAAACTATTCACAACTATGAAAAATTCACAATGGCCGAAACATTCATAGGTCATTTCTCTTGATTTTGGTTGCAATTTCTTCCATCTTCAAAACTCATGATTAAACCAAAATTTTGTAACTAGGATCTTCCTATCCTAAGTTTAAAAATACACTTAAAATATCCATTAAGAAAAAGCTTATCATCAAAATCAAATTTTTTGTAAAAAGACCCAAATTTTTTAACAAAATGTAAACCCTTAAATCACAAGACTTGACCTTAATAAAAACATCTCCAAGAATTCCAAAAAATAAAATTTTACTTCTAACATATTCATAACATCATCCTAAGATCAAACATGATTTAAATGATCAATCAAAAGTCACCAAAATCACAAAACAACACTTGGAGTTTTTGGTTTTACACTTAGTCCAAAAATAGAAACTTTTCTCTCAACTAACTTTGATTAATCTCTTGATCCATGGCTTAAAAATATGTGATCTTCAAACTAAAATATCTCATGGTTTAAAAATGTGTCCAAAAGAAGATCCAACCATCAAAATTAAAATCACATGGCTACAACTCAATAAAACATGGATCTAACCCAAAAACATCAAATCTTAGGCCTAACCGAAATCCTCTTGTATAGAAAAATTATATCTTAAAACTAATACAAAATATGTTCAAAATAACATCCTAACATGTATATAAGAGGTTTAGGATCATCATATAAAAATATCAAAGCCTTTGTAATAAGATCAACCATGAAATATTCAAACTTTCCCAAAACAAAAACTGTGTTTCCACTTCCAGTTTTCAAGTTTCTAAATCTAAGGAAATCTATCATCAAAAGTTTTATCCATGCAACAAAACTTCAATGAACATTCATAAACACACTCTAACAACACTCCTTAAAATGTTTGGACCAAGATATGTCCATTAGTTTGGTAAAAAATTCCAAAACATAACATACTCTCCAGTTTCATGCCCAGAATGACCTTTCCATGGTTGAAATAACTTTGACCAACCAAATGAGCGTGGAATGAGACAAATAAGATATCCACGAAGCTAAACTCAAGGATGAACAACTTGTATGAAGGAGGAATTGTGCAAAAATACATAGAGGGTTCAAAAGCTCCACGCAAAAAGACCAAAAAATCTGCCCGACAGAGCTCTTTTGAGTTTCTCTCTAAGAACTGGGTAAAGAAGTGATAAAATGGAGTGAAATGTGCCTTGCACGACTTTAGACTCTTAGAGGGGGAAGTTATGGGCTTGAATGACCCTTGATTGGAGTTGGCTATGTGACATAAAGTGGAGAATAGTGAGGGGCAAGGACTACCTGAAGCAGCTTGAGAGATGGAGGTTGATGGAGTGGATTTCTCCTTCACATCAAGGCACTATTGGGTGCAGTCAATGGCAGTGGATGGTCTACCATGTGGGGGAGGAAACTTTTTCAAGAAGCTTTGCCAAGGTGGCCAAATTCGTGGGCCTTGGTGGGCCCCAACCAAGTGGGCTTCAATTTGGGGTTTAAAGGGGGTTTGGTTAGGGTTTGAGATGCTATCAAACCCAAAATCATTTCTTGGCCTAATCAAATTTCTAAGATTTAAAAGGTTGGATAATGATGTCATAACAAGGATTTGATTAATTAATAGCATGTGGAAGTGATTAGGTCAAGTGATTAAACACAATGCCAGAAATCGGGTTAGAAAGGGTTTGGAGGCCAACTTTAGGATTTGGGAAACCGTTTAGGTTTTCGATTTCAACCAAGTTTTTGGAGTTTCAATTGGATTCCAACCATTTAGGGTTTTGCTAGGATTGAAACCCTATTTGGTGTGGTACAATTTAGTTGATCAGATGAAACAAAGTTTTGCTTGGATGACATGATCTCACACTTTGATTTCTTTCACAAATCCATCTAATGGTTTCTCATGTTGCCAAGTGTTTAATACTATTAACTATGTGTGGCTACGATCTTTCCAGGTGTCCAAATAAAACTTCTCTAACCTAATTTGGACATTCTATACTGTGATTTTGAAAACATTGCACTGGGTGTGCTTATCGAGGTTACTATTCACTCCCAAAAAAAGCATAATAAACTTAGTATTAAAAAATTCTAAATAATCATATTAACCTATAGTGAAAATCGTTTACCGAAATTCAACCTCGAAGTGCCCCTAAAAATAATTTCACAATTTCGAACAGATGTTTTATCCAGAATTATGAAAATTGGCTATTGCCCCATAAAATCCTAAATAATCAACTGAGTCTAATGGCGTAGACCAAAATACATTCTGACACTTCTAACTACCTCAAATAATTAAACTCATATTTCTAGCATCATAGTGAGTGATAACACTAACTATGTTGATAGACTAACACCTGTGCGATTGATCGATTTGTAAAAACTTATGGGGTTTTCACGAGGTTCCTAAAGTCAATAGAAATTCTACCAGTGAATTTCTAGCGAGCTGTTACATGTAGGGTGGAGGTAATCCTGAAGAGTTCTAGTGGGTTGATCTTCATATTCAATCATTTCTTCGGGATTAGATGGATTGTCAAATAAAGGATTTAAAAAATTTGATTTTGACTCTAGCACAGGCCTACTTGCAAATCTACCCAATGTGTCTCTATATATGTGCATGCAAGGTAACAAAATACTAACAAAAATAAAAATACTATAAAAATAAAGAAGAAAAAAAATAATGTAGTAAGCTAAAAGAAGGAACGAAATTACCGCCTTTACAAACTGCTGAAAATAAAATCTATCTAGCAATTCTTCTACCGTCTCCCCGACAACGGCGCTAAAATTTGATTACGCCCAAAGAATAATGCGGTAGTCGTAGTACATCTTTGGGGTGTTGATTCCATAGAGAAACAAATTAAAAGGATAGCAAAAAGAACAAAGAAACTAAAAAATAATAATTAATGATTAATGATTAATGGAAAACAAAGATTAATTTTAAATGCAAACTTAAGTGAAGCAAAGTGACTAATGAAAAAAGTACTCAAATTTGACTAATAGTAAAGCCTCAGGAATCCCTTGCACAAATCCGATATTTTAATTATTCTTAATTCATTGAATAACTCAATTGGGAACTCAATTCCCAAAATTCTCAATCAGAATGTATAGATTTATAAACCAAAATTAAACCAAATGTAACCCATTGAAAAATAATTCACCACTTTTAAAATACGTAAATTATTATCACTATTGAGAAACTTCAACGACGACAATATACTCAGGGAGCGATATTGTAGCAAATAAATAAATCAATATAGATAAATAATTGATCCAAACATAATCAATGACCTAATCCATTCAATAGAAAAATCATGACTAAATCCATAAACAGAATAATTCTATGATTATTCGGAGAAGAAAACATAAACAATGAATTGCGAATGATAAAACAAAAGAGTTTTAGTAATTGAAAATCAAATACATAAATTAAAAATAAATTAAGAATACCATATAATGTGCAAGTTCATCCATAACCCTGCTTGAGAATTTAGTTACCTATAAATATAATGGACAATAAAAATTTCAAGAGAAAAATAAAGCAAACGACGACCATGGAAATTAATTTTGTCTCTTTGATCTTCAGTACTGAGCCGTCTCCCTTCTCTCCAAAACTCCAAATTTTGTGCTAATGAAATGCTTATATAGGGTAGGAAAGAAACTCTAATGTCTTCATATTCTCGCATACAAAATCGTCTAAATTTTAGGACTCATCTTGGTAGCCACGTACGTGCTTCAGGAGTTCGAATTTAGAAATTCTTATTAGAGAAACTTTGTAGCCCTTTAAGATATATTTCTAACGCCTCAAGAATTGCATCAAACCAATATTTGAATGGAAAGTTATGATTAAAATACTAAAGTACGTACAGATTTTCTTCTAGCGAATTTCAGACTGACTTTTTTTCTTGATCCGAATTACTCTCAAACCCCATCGTCATCCTTATTTAAGAGTCTTACACTCGTTAAAAGTTCTTAGATTGTTCCAACGTCTTGTCCACTTGAAGGTCCTTTGAATTTGACTGGATTTGGACTTGCTCTTTTATAGATTCTGAAATTAAATATAAAAATCTACTCAAGAGTATTCCAAAGTAAATAGAAACTCATTTCAAGAATACACATTAATTCCTATTATTTATATTCATATTTTAGCATTTTAGTCCAATAATAAGGTATTTAGAGTGAACTTTCGTACACTCATCATGTTATTATCATATTTCAAGATTAACTTAAGCAAAAAGCTAGAACCCTTAAAACTTGTACCGAAATCTTGCATCCATGAATATACATCACAAACTCAACTTAATTCAAGTTTCATGATTCAAATGAAAACCTAACACATTAATCTACTCAAAATAGAAAGAACATGGATGATCTACTCACAAAACCAAAGCCTTGGAGCTCACAAGAATTAACTCTCCAAGAATGCTCACACTAGCTCTCGGGTACACTATCTCTTAGAGGTTCTTAGGAAACTTAGAGTAAGAGAATTTCTAATAATATAGGAGTAGGGGTGAGATGAAAAGAGGAAGAGAGGGTGAGGCTTTATGGTTTGGTTTGCAGAAGAGATATAAGGATAAACTTGAAGGGATTCTCTGTGAAGTGAAGTGCTCATTGACATCACTATATGTAAGTGTGAACAGCTATAAGTGCAGTCCATTATGACCCAAAGATCAAAGATCAAAGATCAAGTTAGTGGAAATGGTGCAGAGGATTTAGTCTTCACATGAGAAGACCTAAAGCTTTCGGTTCCCTAAAGAAAACCAGAAGTTGTATCTCAAGATGTGCGGATCTTGGATTCCTTTCCAAACCTAAGGTGTATCTCAAGATGAGTGGAGAAGGGGCTGAATTTTGTAGAAAAAGAATTGAAAACAAGTTGATATGCTCAGCTACACATGGCTCCTTCATTGAGTGCTTTTGTTTGACAAGTGTATGGCCATTGATCTCATGTCATGAGCTAAACTTAATCCTATCTTCAAGTCTAAAAATTACTGATCTAGGTTGATGTGGGAGGGGTTGAGTTTGCAAAAAAATCTCTAATGGGATCGCTTGAGGTGCTAAGCTACATATGTGTAACAGCCACCAGAAATTCAACGGAGGAATTTCTTTAGGCTTTAGGGACTTTGCAAAAGCCCTGAAGGTTTTTACGAATTAACCAATTGCGTAGGTTTTGGTCTGTCAGCATAGTTAGTGTTGTGTCAGAAATGTAATTTTATTTATTTGAGGTACCTAGAAGTATCAGAATAATATATGGTCTATACCATTAGACTCAGAGGAATACTTAGGACTTTATGGCGCAATAAAACTATTTTTGATTTCTAGACGAAATACTTGTTCAAAAATGCGTTTTGATTATTTTGAGGCACTTCGAAGTCGAATTTTGATAAACAATTTGCACTCTAAGGTTAATATGACTATTTAGGATTTTACAGTATAAAGTTTATTTTTCACTTTTTTAGAGTGAATAGTAACCTCTATAGTAGCACCTAGAGCAATATTTTCAAAATCATAGTGTGGAATGTCCAAATTAGGTTAGAGAAGTTTTATTTGGACACTTGATAAGATCTTAGCCACACTTGGTGAATATTATTCGACACTTGGCACTAAGAGAAACCATAAGATAGAAAAAAGATGAAGGAAATCAAGCTTTGTCATCATACCACCTAAGAAGAACTCTATTCCATCCAAGCATCCAATTTGTGCCAAATCAAAGAGGGTTTCAACCCTAGAGAAACCTTAAACACTTGGAATTCAATTGAAACTCCAAAACCTTGGTTGAAACCGAAACCCCAAATAGTTTCCCCAAACAAAGTTTGCCTCCAAACCCTAAATGAACCCGATTCTAGCTTAGTGTTTAATCACTTAATTAAATCACTTTCACATTCTATTAACCACTTAAATTCATCTTATGACATCATTATTTATTATTTTAAACCTTGATAATTTTATTGGATCAAGAAAAATTAGACTTGGACTTGAAAGCAATTCAAACCCCAACTAAACCCTATTGAAACCCTAAATGGAAGCTCATTCGGTTAAGGCCCATTAAGGCCCACAAAATTGAGCCACCAAAGCAAGGCTTGTGGGGGAAGTTTCCCCCTGCCATAGCAGTCCAAACACTGCCAAAGCAACCCCAAACATTGCACGATGTGAAGGCCAAGAGCCACCTCACCACCGCCCTTCACAAGGAAGCTTCATTGACTGAAAACCATTCACTATTGCCCATGGTTTTTTCCCTTGTTTTGGCTGACACAACCCTCACTCTAATGCCTCGTTTGGTTACACAGATGAGATGAGATGATATAAGATAAAAATTTAAAAGTGAATAAAATATTGTTAGAATATAATTTTCATTTTGGGATTTGAAAAGGTTAAATTGTTTATTATATTTTGTGTGGGAGTTTGAAAAAGTTGTAATGATTATATGAGATCATCTCAGCTACCAAACCAAACCAAGCTTAAGTGTAATTCACATCCCTCTTATCACCCTCCAGATGTGTAAGAGGCATCCAGGTCCTTTTCCAACTCTTTTCTTGGAGAGAAAACTAGAAAAGCTCTCGAGAATATTTTTTGACTTACTTTGCTTGACTTTTTGAAGTAGTTGTAACTATTTTGTCATAAAGTATCCTTCATAAAAGCTGTTCTTCTTCGAATCTAGTTTCTATTGGTATATTTTATGTTGATTTTAGTGGTCATTTGATATGTCAACATTTAGTTTATACACGAAGAGGTCATTTTGGGTGATAAACTGGACAGTGTATGCTATTTTGTTGATTCTGACCAAGTTATTGGTAGGATCTTGGTCTGATTTTTTTATGGAGTATATTTAACATGCTAATACATAATTTTCATAAACATTCGTTGAATGTTATAAGCTTTTGATGGAATGTTTACTTAGATCTAGAAAGTTGAAAACTGGAAGGTTGAAAACAATTTCTATTTTTTGTAAGCTTGAATCGTTTGATGAGAAAGCATTCTCCAATGGCTTTGATACTTTCATATGATGATCCTAAGAATTGTATTTACATGTTATGATGTTATTTTAAGGATTTTTTGTGTTATTTTCAAAGATATAATTTTTTATACATGAAGAGGTTCGGTTAGGTCATGCATTTGAGGTTTTCGGATAGATTGATGTTTTGATGCAAATATGACCATGTGATCTTGAGTTTAATTCTTAGATCTATTCTAGGACTTTTATTTATTTATTTATTTTTTATCTATTCTAGGACATGATTTTTAAGCATTTGATGTTGTTAATTTGTGAGTTGTTTCATTCTATGTTTCGGATCAATGGGTTTGATCAAAACCAAACCATAAAGGAATTGGTTTTGGTGAAAGTGTTAAAGCCGAAAGCTTTGCGATGGATCTTTGTAATTTTTGTGGTTTTTGCTTGATGATTCAAAACATGATATTTCTTAATAGTATGTTATGAATATATTGGAAGTATATTTTTGAACTTTTGAAATTCTTGGAGTTGTTTTAAAAAGAGATAAAATTTTGAGAATTAAGGGTTGTGTTTATAGTTAAAAAGTTTAGAACTTTGTATTGAAAAGATTTATGTTTTTGTTATGTGAGTTTTTGTTGGTTGTTTTAGTAGGCTATTTGAACATAGGATATGATTTGCTATGTTGCAATATTTCGGTTTAAGCATGAGAAATGAGATTTGATAGAATTGCAACAAAAATTAAGAGACTTGACCTATGTGTGTTTTGGCTTTGGCATGTTGTTTATTGTTGTAATGTCTTTTAAAATTTTCTAATTAGATATTTGGATCCAGAACAAATTTTACATGAGAAATGTAAATTTGGGTGAGTTTTCGAGTTAGGATGCAAAATCTTTAAGTTAGAGGTAAAATTGTTATTTTCTCATATGTAGAGGGGTAAAATGGTAATTTTACTCTAAGATAGTATTTTTATGTTTCTAAACTGTTAGTGAAGAGTTTTTGACGTTTAGAAATCTCTGTGTACAGTTTCT
This sequence comes from Juglans regia, assembly GCF_001411555.2. Classification (NCBI taxonomy): domain Eukaryota; kingdom Viridiplantae; phylum Streptophyta; class Magnoliopsida; order Fagales; family Juglandaceae; genus Juglans; species Juglans regia. The sequence goes on along the minus strand of NC_049901.1, from coordinate 31,554,353 downwards.
CATTTTCGCACTTTTTGATTCGTCATGTAAATAATAATTGTAAGTTAGCTTCTAACTTATTGTCAGATTACTGTGTATGTGTATTGGTAAGGGAACATTTGTCTATGTTCTTACATTATTATATATGCCATGTTATGCCATGTCACTACATGTATGTCTGTTATACATTATATTCTGTCATGCAATGTTTATTTGTTACACATTATATTCTGTCACTAAAGGTTATCTATTTCACGTTATGCCATGTCACAAAACTTTTACCTATTTCATGTTAGAAACGTTTGTCTGTTTCATGTTATGTCACGTTACAAAGTGTTTGTCTATTTCATGTTGTGTCATGTCATGTCATTCATCTCACATACATGTCATGTAACGTTACGTCATGTCATTCATTTCATGTACATTCACGTTACGTTATGTCATGTCATCTGTCATTCCATTTCACGTCACATTATGTCTCGAGTTTGGAGTATGTCACCAAAACAGTGTTTCCCAAGTCTAGTCATGTTACAACCACATACAATCAAGTTATTGTTCAAGTCATTATTATTCTTAAAAATCGTGACAAACCCATGAGACAAGACTACACTATTATAGAAATCGCATAAGACAAGCCAACATCATCATGGTAACCCCATGAGACAAGAGTATCATTATGGTAACCTCATAAGACAAGGACATTGTGGTAATCCCACTAGACAAGAATACAGCTCAAGTTCATGTTATTTTACGTTTAAGTTAATGTTTAGTTTCAGTTCAAGCTCATGTTATTTTACGTTCAAGTTTATGTTCAGTTTCAGTTCAAGTTCACGTTTAGTTTAAAGTTTAGTTCATGTTCAATTATGTCCATGTTCAAGTTCTTCTCATGTTAGTTCAAGTCATGTTAGCACATGTCATGCTATTTGTCAAGTCAAGCTTATTGATGATTATGTTATGCATTCATGCTTTTACTGTCATGCATGTATCTTTAAATTGTTAATTAAGTTCTTTGTTAATTTGTCAAGATTTGTACTCAAATCTTACCGTGGTAATTCCAACTACCATTCCCTTCATAATGGTAGATCATGTGCCAGGATAAGGAGACACACGACATACGATTGACTAGGGGCGGTTGACTAGATAGCAACTGCATGACACGGAGCTCATCTCTTGGATGCTCTGTTTCATCGATAGTATTACGACGTCCTTGACCGAGTTGTGTGAGCTACTCTATGTATTAGCCTAGTAGCTACCTTAGTTTTGCATGTGCTTAGGGAGCTCTTTTTCCAGTACTCTTATGGTTGAAGACCTTTTGGACTTACACTGTAACCTAAACATCTATTATCTTCAGTTTATTAAATATGTTTTAATATTTTGGGATATAGCATCCGGGTACTTTATATATTGGTCAAAGAAAATAAATTATCTGCTGCAAATATTGCATATTGTTTAGATACATGCTAGGTGTATTACATCTTTAATTGTCATGAACGGGGGCAAGTAACCTTGTGTTTCATGTCCCAACGATTCAAAGTTCGTCCGATCACAAGCGAAAATCTGGGGGTGTTACAATATGTCCCTTTCTTGGAGTGAATTTAATGTGACAAAAGTAAGGTCTAAGTTCATGGCATAATTTGCTGAACTTGGGATACTTTAGGGCTGGGAATTATGTTCTAACTTAATGAAGGGTGGAGGGACTGGTCTTGGCAGAAAATGTTTAAAGGGATGCATGACTTGATGGACTCAACAACTCCATGTGCTTCCAAGGTGTGTTCTCTTGACAATCTTCGATATAGGTTATTGTGATGAGCATAGGGTCAAGCTTGGTCCCCAAAGTCTCTCTAAGCTTTGGCCTCAATTTGGGGCTCAAGTTCCACTTAGTTGGGCCTCACCTCGGGCCTCTAGGTCTTACTAGATCTTGGGCCGAATCTTACTAATCTAAGCTTCAAAAGATATTGAGTGCTGGTCACCCTTTTCATGGGGTGGCAAATCCTTTTCATGCCACGTGTCATCCTCCAATTGGGTCACTTGGCATCACAAGTTCACAAAATTTTTTATTTCTCTATAAATTTCCAAAAACTCTAACTAGAGCAATGGCGGAAGTCATTTTGTCAAATTATGATCCTAAATGACTCAATAAAATTAAAAAAAGCTTTGTTCTCTTAAGGATCATAAACCTTCACAATTTGCTTAATCCATATGATCTTTGTCACTTAGTCTAAGATTTGTGATCAAGACACTCTTGAATCTTCTATTTCCATTGGGGTATCATAACTACAACTACCCATCATGGGTCATGCATACACCCTGACTCCCTTTGCCAGACCGTGGGTAAAGACCATGCAAATAACTTTGTAACAAGCATCCTTTAGCCTCTGCCAGCATGGAGGCAACAACATTGATCTAAGAGCATTATTATGTCACCCGACGATAACTTAGGGGTTGTTACTCAATTCTTAAGCGCTCACAAGTAACCAAAGAAGCTCTACTGAGAGAATGCTCCATCTCAACTTGGGGTTCGTGATACACATGCACCAAGAACTCCTCTTGAAACCAATAAATTAATTACTTTAAAATCATATCATCAAAATAGCCTGTAATTGTAATGAGAAAACATGCACTTCATGTGAGAAAGAGACTAAGAAGTAGAAGGTGAATACCCTAAACATACCCATAGCATTTACCCCACATTACTAGCATCATTACAGGAGTGAACCTACCTAAATAGTGAGTGTACACTGAGAGTTGCGTGGAGATTGTTGGCTTCCTTGTTGATTATGACCTCGAGCTTAGCTTCCTACTCGAAGTCTTGAATCGAAGAAAGAGAGAAAGAGAGTGTATTGAAATACTTAGATATCTCGAAAGTGAGATGAAGACTGATAGCAAAATATCTCTTATACGTGTCGTGCTGCCAGTCATGGTTTTGATAGTTCTTGTTTCCGAACGGTCAAAGGGAAAATTGTGAATCTTGGTCTTCCTTACATACGCTGGATTGAAGAATGGTAGAGATTAAGTAGATTGATGGGACAATACTCGCCTGTCCTTGTAGCTTGCCTCGAAAACAAACGCGCAGTCTACCCCTCATGAAAATTGCCCACATGGCATTGAGCCTTACTTGCGTTGTCAGACGTATGATCTGTGAATTTGTATTTCTCTTTTCCCATGCAGGCTCCTGTTGAAACGTAATCTTTGGGGTATAGACCTCTGTACATCACCTGCTACCATTTGAGCACTCTTATGCTATCTTTGGGGTATAGACCTGATCTAGTATTTCTAACAGGTATATATTAAGGTGTCACCCATGAAGGGCGTGAAGTGATTCAGGAAGAAGGGAAAGTCGAGTTCGATGTATGTTTGGCCTTATCTAGTAATGGAAAGGGTGGGCCTAGTGCCCTATAGGGTTGCACTGCCGATCGAGTATGGAGAGGTGCATGATGTGTTTCTTGTCTCTTCCTTGAGAAAAAGTTTAGGGAATTAGACACCCCGAGTAATTAACCTAGGTGAGATTCAATTACAATCGAATCATACCTACAAGGAAATGCCGGTACAAATTTTCGAATGGAATGAACAAAGTTATGGTCCAAAACAATAACCATTGAAAATGTATTATGGGAAAGCCCAGAAGCCCAAGAGGTCACGTAGGAAAGTGGAAAAGTCATGAGGGAACAATTTCCTTATTGGGGTTCCAACGACTGGGCAGTTAGATGCTTTAATGAGGGCATTTATGTCATTCTTGGTAGACATGCACATTGAGGGCATTAAGGGCATTTGACTGGATGGTGAGCGGCTATAAGTATCTACCAAGCCCATTTGATTCAGTTGCACCACCCTTTGAGATTTTGGAAAGATATCACCATGGTTAGGGCAAAGAGAATAGCGTAGAGGGTTGTTCTACTACAAGAAGTGATCAAAAGATTCATGGAGGAAAGGCATAAAGCAGATAGGTCTTGGACTATCGCAATAGTGTCGTGTTCACCCGATCGGTGAGACCACACAAAGTGAGATGATCTGGTCAGGAACAAGAGTTCTAGGGAGAACACTAAGAAGGGATTACATTGGAAATTGACGTCTCATAATCTAGTGGAGGAGTTAGAATACGACGCAGAAGAAGAAGCCAATGGTGCAAAAGAAGCTGATGGACAACACAAGGGGAAGAAACCCTTGATCCAGTGATGGAAGGGTCAAATCTGGAGGTGTTCAAGGAGTTGAACATACCCCCGTTGTCAACTAGGGAACCCATCAACGATGATGGAGAGAACAACTAAGGTTCTATCCCATAAGCATCCCTTGCATTTCTGTGACATATGATAGTCATCCCCAAATCTCAAAGATGGAATTTTTTGTTGAGGGGAGGATGTGACAACCTCGCATAATCAAAGGGAGGCATGAGTGGTATGGGAGGCAGGTAATGGAGTAACAATGACATGGACGAACACAACTAGGAAGAAGTCAGTCGGGCTAGCAATACGTTGTAGGGAGCAAAGGAACGGGATGAGAAGCACAAGCAAGCAAGTCGAACATCACCTTGGGTGAACAACGATCAAGGCGACCAAAGGGATACACATTTTATATCAAGTGAACAAGAGGCATGCTAGCAATACATAAGGTGGGCAAATACAGAAGGAAACAAAGGCAGTCAAGCAAGCAATCTGTAATGTAGAAGTAGTTCCAGGCAAGCAATGAACAACACAATACGGAAGTAGGTCGCTATCTCAGCGCCTAACCCGAGTCCCTCCATTTGCTCACTATCCAAAGTGCCAAAGAGGATCTTGCATCTGGCTAAACCACAAGCTACATGGATTGTGGGCAACCATGCACGGTCCTTTTAAATATGATGGACCTCATCAGCTCCTACTAAGGCGATATATCTTTTGTGTCTTACAACTTATCCCTCTCTGGACAAGTACCGAGTGACACATTGTCTCCTTTTTGCTCACTACCTCTTTGTAGCGCCAAATGCGATCGCTAGTGTGAGTGAGCCAATCTAAGCCTGTCGATATACTTTTTTTACCATAACTCCTAAATTTATGGTGAAGTGTGTGCTTACCAAAAAAATGCTTCCAATCATGCCATATGATCATAGAACACATTAGTATCATGTGCACGACGAGCAATACCTTGAGGTACAGAGAAATCACATGGTCAACAACAAATTATTAAACCACAACTCTCAAGTGGTGTTTAATGATCATTTATTTCCATGCGCATTCTAATGTGTAGTAACTTTTCAAAACATGCTCCTACCAAGAGACTCAACTTTTACATGTAAAAGTCCTTTGCACAACCATGAAGTCAGTGATGACTCATTGCGAATCTCATTTAGGTCAGACTCACAATATAAGCAGTGGATTCTAGTCAGCAAGTCTAACTACGATTTTTAAGGATTTACAAGGTGACCACAAATGTTATTTAACGAACTTAATTTGCCACTTCAAGATTTCATATAAATCTTTTGCACTCAACAAAAGCATGTGAGATAACCATTATTTATTTTTCATTAAGGGTAAAGCGATTAGGGCCTTTGCCCCCAAAGACAATCATAATAATCTAGTTAGTACTATTAACGACAATCATATCTAAACCTCACTTAATCAAGTAAGCCATATTTACCCTCTAACAAAATTTTAACCTCTAACTCCCATCAGCAAACCATAATGGAAACACCAAATAGTATAGTCAAAACTAGATTCTTTAGTATTTTTCATCTCATTATTGTCTATGGATTTTGAACAAGTGCTCCTAGAAACTGATTTTCTTATACACAGTCTCACAAGATATGAAGCCTGAGCTACTTTTTACCAACCCATGTCCATCACCTCGTAGTATGGAAAACCTCTTATTAGGCGATAATTAATTATTTAAGACAACTAGTTTGCAATATCTCTTATGATGACACTTTTCTAATATTGTCAACAGTGTTCAAAGAACCACATTTTATTCAACAGGTCGTTTAATAAAAAAAAACGACTAGGTACATTGGGTATATTTGAATAGATGGTTTGTTTAGGCCGCATGTAAACACACTAACAACATTCATTCGCTTTATGTACCAAAATAGTACTAGCAACAATCATGCGCTCAAAGTACTTCATGCCTAAACATCACAAAAGCTAACCATCTAATTCTCCTATGAGAATTAGTTATTTAACTCTTTTAAGAGAAGTTCCAATAAATATGCGATCAATAGCTATCTAAATGCAACACAATTAGTGCCAAGAGATGGGTCTATACCTTTATTAACTCCACTTTTCCTTTGTCAATTAGATCAACAAACTCAGGTTGGATCATATAAGTGAAGTGAATCTAAGATTCTATATTGGGATTCCTACTATGTGAAGTCAATACCTTTAGCACAGCCATATTAGAAATATTCTCTTTTAGTCTCTAAACGACAAGAGAATACTGATATAAAGCTACCACGCTATTTATGAGGATCCTTATAATCTATAACTTTTGGGAGTCACTATCACTAGTGGTACACCATCACTTAAATGTATACTCACACTAGTTGTTGAATTACTCCTACTATTTTTGGTGATCTTTAAAAAAAATTTGAAAATATTAAGGTTAAGGAAATATGGAATGCAACGTGAAATGAAACATGATGAAAACATTCTTTTCAAAAATAAATGTTACAAAAATCCACAATTCCCCACCCTCGCCGAAAATACGAGTAATTTTCTTGACTCAACCAAAAAATGACCAAGCTTAGATCCTCTCAATAGAATTCACGTTTGTACAAAATAGTCACTCAGCCTTTCTTAAAAGCGAATGAACTCGATCTAAGGATAAAAAAATCAGAATTAAGGCTGCAACCCCATTACATCAACCCAAGTGTGATGTAACAACTGCTTTGCGCCATAATTTATTTATAAAACCATTCTCAGCAAGTCAATAAATTGTGAGATAATTATTCTCATCATATAACTCATACGATTGTGATTTTGAAAAAATATATATTTTCCTTAAAAAATTTGGAATCGTACTTATATGATGAAACAATATTTTATTATCGAAGTCCTTAGTGTTCATGTATATGAACTTTCATATAGAAAATGCTCATATTGCCTTTTCTCTTTGACTCTTCTAAACCAAGGAGAGGGATCTCATTAGCAAGAAAATCTTCAATTTCTGAAGTTTCACACCCATCATCCTATGCCTCCATGGTATATTTTAGTATATCATTTCCCCACCCGAGAAATAATACCACTGAGTCAACGAGTGACCATCCAACTTCCAAACCTCTAGGAATTCTCACTAACACCACTACTTTCAATAAGTCTTAAATCAAATTAGGTATAGACTTCACAAATATCGCATTAAAAGCGCTAATAAAAACATTGTTTTGTGCAACAAATGCAGTATGTGACGTCTGCGCTGCTAACTAGCGATATATCCTTATTTCTTGCATACTCAATATTTTTCATATTCTTCAATCCACTATAGGAGAGAAAAGAAAAAATTTGCGAGAAATTATCTTAGCCTAAAACTTATCTTGCATCAGTGCAATTACAAGCAAGATTTTTAGGCTGAATTAAGTTGTTCCTAATTATTCATATTTTTGCCATAGTTACCATGCAACTCTAAGGTGTTTGGTATTATATTACTCTCAAGGGGTGCTCCAATGTTTATATATCTGCAAGAACCTATTTGTTCTCGTTAGAGAGAAATAAAACTTGAGCAAAATTACCAGTGCTAATACCATATAAAGGTGCACTGATAAAACCTTTAAAAAATGAATGTGTTAATCAAGAATGTCCTCAACAATCTTGCACACTCAAATTTTAATGTTCTTACTTGCTAGACATACTAGCAAGTAGAGAGTGTATATGTTTATCTGTGAGTTAATCTAAGTTGCTTCAAAATTGTAATACTCAACCTCAAATAAAGAAGCAATTTAATCTTTGCATTATAAAAACAACGCGCAGCTTTTGTTATTACCCACAAGATTCAAAGGCAAAATAGTGGTTTAGCTCTATTTGACAGTTGATCCCATCAACTTCTATAAAATTTGTAGTGCATGCGTCTCACGCGCACTTCCAATTTTATTCTAGACCTTTCAGAGGTTTCACAATAATTATGGTCTAAAACTATCTGATACTCACAATAATCATTATTCGTTTCCAACTACTGCTCATGGAGGAGATTAATGCGACGATTAAATCGTATAAATAATATCTAGGTGTTCTTCATGGTTATCTCAAAGTTACTAAACTATGCGCATCTAATTGCACACACATCTAAGAAATTTGCCGCGTTAATCTAAGTCAGAACAAAAATAATTAATACATGTCGCAAGATCGAAAATTCGCTATGCTTCCTAATCATCTCTTGCACCTCTATGCTTAATTATTAATTTCTAACTTAATTTTCACGCAAATTTATATCGTATAGGAGATTAATTCCAAATCAATCTCAACCATACTCCCACTAGGATAAGTAATCTACCGAGTTAGTCACATGTAAAAATAATTTCTTCTTAGATTGAAGAAATCAATTTAAGCCAATCATAAGTATGGACTAATCAAACTCGGGCTACTTAATCATCTAGTTTATCACATTTTTAAAAAATTGAAGACTAATTCTTAAAAAATAGTCTAACAATACAAGTGATCAAATAAGTTTATACAATTACATGTAATCACAATACATGTACAAAATAATCACATCACATTTTATTCAAATAATTATTATTCACCAAAAAATAATCATCTAGGCAATTTATAACATAAAATAAAATGCCTAATAAATGCTATAAAATATGACATCATAATATCATGGCATGCATGTATTCAATAAGCACATGCAAAAATATATTTCAGAAAAATAAATATTTTATGCCACAATTATATGCTGAATAAATAAATAAAATCAGCAAACGTACCAGTAATAAGCTCTAGCCCAAATGCTTGAGCTAATTGTCCTTATGTGTGAGCTTGAGGTTAAATCACCACCCAAGCATTTTGCACAAAAAATAAAAACTTGTGCCACTGAATTTTGGATAGCCATTGGGATGGCCGAGGTCTTCTGAGCTTGGCCCAAATCGCTCAATAGCCCCCTTTGTTTTTTCAAAAAAAAAAAATGGACCGGTGCATTTTAAATACAAGAACATATAGATGGGACGGATTTAAAAAAATAATTTTGTTTATAGCCAAAAACATTTCAGCCCAAGTACATAAAATATAATAGCCCAAAATCTTTTCTTAAAACAAGCCCAAGTCAAGCCCTTTTTCATCTCACAACCTGTAAACATATAACACAAAGTTACAAATAGTTCATCTTCTTCAATGCATCAGTTACAGTGCAGTAACAGAAAAAAAATTGTAACCGCCGCCAACTGCAGTGTGCGCCCATTAATGGTGACTTCGAACCTCCTTGCAGGGGCGCTGATCCATGGTAGCGCTGCCCCACCCTCTGAAAGGCACTGTTGCAGCACCTAGAGACAACGGCAAAGCTACCTTCCTTCGCTGGTCTCAGGTGCGAGCAATAGCATGTGCGTGAGTGCGACTGCTGGTGCGGGCAGCACCTGGTGGTGCTGCCTTTCTTGGCATGGTGTGCTGCCATCAGTTGTGCGGTGCCGCCACTTGCAATAGAGCACGTCGCACGTCCCAGCAGTGGATCTGCCCGCAGCAGTGCACCACCATGGTGCAAGGCTCTGCACACGGCAAGCATGGCCTGGTGCTTGGCTCTGCGCACGGCAGAGCCATTGCACCATAGTGAGGCTCTTTCCCTGCACTCGGTGCAGTGCTTGGCCCAGGTAATTGGCAGCATTCCTAGTTGCTACATTTCCCTGCGATGCACATGGCACTGCGAGCGGTCCCCTTGCGATACGCTTTGCAGTGCTTGCTGCACGGTGCACGTTGCATTGCAAGCAACACCCTAGCTGCACCATAACACGTCGTGGAGATGCATCAACATATTGCATGTGGTGTAGCATGCAGCGGAGCTTGCCGTGACCTTGCGTTCATGACCTTTCAGTACACGTATGCGGCATCCCTTGTGTTCAGACACTAGGGTACAACCAACCCTCTGATGTGCGCAGCACCGAGGTGTAGAACACCATTAGGTGCGTGCTGCACCACGAAGGGTGGTCATAATGCCGCATGTGGACAGCCGCACCAAGGTCATGCGCTCAGCTTTGCGTGGGTGGCAATCACTACCTTTGCAGCGATGCTACCACTGTAACGACCAACTCGTCAGAAACAATGGTTACATATCATCATGCATAAAAAATTCACATCACAGAAAAAATATTCTGTAAAAGAAATCACTACGAGCACGACAAATATAAATCGAGAACAACCGATCCACGTTCAGATACCAATGTTAGAAATACTAGATCAGAATGTACAGCGGAAGTGATATCACCTCACAGGAAATATCTCGGATCTAGTGCGGTTGTTCCACGGATTCTCTAGCGTCGTTGTTCATCCACGATCTTCACATTGATGGTGGAATGTGCTACATGGTAATACCAGAGCAACACTCATTAGTTCCATAGCCCAGATGTCGTGACTAGAGAGAACCATTTGAGAGAAAGAGATTGTTTTTCCATGTGTATCATCCAAAGAAGGGGAGAGACTAATAGTAATAGTCTCTCCAGTGTAACCCCATGGTTGGCTATTAAGGGCCAGCCATCAAGTCTCATGAAGTGTCTTAAGAGCCACTTCATAACCCCAAAAGGAGGTGAAGGGGTGCCCACTATGGGTGCCCCTTTCTTACAATACCCAATTGCCTTCCTTGAAGTTAAAGTCATTTCTTCTAGTGTCGGCATAACTCTTCTATTGACTATGTGCCACCGCCATCTTTTCTCATATGACTTTGACTTGTTCTTTCATCTCTTGGATTAGTTTTGGCCTAAAGAGCCTGCCCTCTTCAACTTCATCCCAACATAAGGGCAATACACACTTCTTCTTATACAAGGCTTCATAAAGCATAATTTGAATAGTCAACTGATAGCTATTGTTGTAGGCGAATTCAATCAGGGGTATATGGTTCTCCCAACTACCCTTGAATTCTAAGGTACATGCCCTCAACATATCCTCCAATGTCTAGATGGACCGTTTCAACTGACCATCTGTTTGTGGGTGATAAGCGCTACTAAACCTTAATTTGGTGCCCATCGCCGCTTGTAAACTCTTCCAGAAATGGGAAGTGAATCTTGGATCCCAATCCACCACTATAGTTTTGGGCACTCCAAGTAGCCTAACTATTTTCCTTACATAAAGTCAAGTTAACTTCCCTAGGGAAACTGTGTTAGTAATTGGAAGAAAATGACCACTTTTGGTCAGCCTATCCACAATCACCCATACTGAGTTCTTCCCACTTGGAGTCCTTGGTAGCCCGACTACAAAGTCCTTGGCGATGTCATCCCATTTCCACAATGGGATTGGAAAGGGCTATAAATTCCCTACAGGTCTCTAATGTTATGCTTTTACTAGTCTACATGTGGAACATATTTTTAAAAAAATGGGCGATGTCCTGCCCATTCATTCCCACAAAAAACTTTTCTTCAAGTTCTGGTACATCTTTGTGCTCCCCAAGTGTATTGAGTAGGGCGTTGAATGGGCCTTGGCGACATCCTTTCCTTAATCTCCAAATTCTTTGGGATCACTCTTTGCCCTTATATAGTAGGGTGCCATTCCTACTAAGACTGAAATACATTGGCCCCTTGTTGCACCTTTAGCTCACCATAGTCTGTTGACTTCACCTCTTGTATCAAGGCGAGAACTTCCTCTTGCTATGAGCTTCCCAACAATAACTTCCTCATTTCACTAAGGAGAGAGTCTATCTTTGAAGATCTTGCCACATTCTCCACTCGAGACTTTTCGACTTAGTGCATCAACGACCAAGTTGGTTTTCCTCGAATTATACTTGATTTCACACAGATAGTCACTTATTGTTTATAGCCACTTCCTTTGTCTCATATTGAGGTTCTTCTGGGTGAAGAGAAGTTTCAAGCTCTTGTGGTTCGAATATGGCGAAGACCACCATCGCCAATAACAAATCATGGATAGGATAGTTCTTTTTGTGATCCTTTAATTGTCATGAGACATACGCCACTACACGCCCTTTTTACATCAAAACACATTGAAGTCCTTTATAGATGCACCACTAAACACCATTGTTGGCCTATGAGGCTTCGACAAGGCCAATACATGAGTCGTGGTGAACCTCCTCTTCAGCTCTTTGAAACTCCTCTCACACTTCTTAGTCCATACAAACTTGGCATTCTTCCTTGTCAAAGCCATGCGTGGACTTGAAAGTTTGTAAAACCCTTCCACAAATCTCCAATAGTACCTGACAAGTCCCATAACACCTCTAACTTCATGAACCGTTATGGGGCGTTGCCATTCTACCATGCTTTGTTCTTACTAGGGATCGCAACTCCATCTTTAGATATTACGTGACCTAGGAACTTAACCTATTCTAGGAGCCATCCCTCTAAGGCTTCGTTGAGCTAGAGGAATCGGACGTTACTAACATTAAAACATTCATTCTTTGAACCAGACATAAAAAATCTCATAAATAAAGTCTTCGCTAAAAACATTAATAAAAGAAATCTCTAAAAAATAAACATTTTGTTCAATAGCACTTGTTTAAATATAATAGTCTAACTCGTGCTAAGCATTGCAAAAACATAAGTTATTTAATTGTAAAGCAAAAATCTAAAACCTCTTTCTTAAGCCTTAAACCTCATTGCTTATGTCAACCTCCTAGACAGAATCCTCGTCTGCAACATCCTGTAATTCTTCCTCACTTGGGGGTGGGAAAACATTTAAAAACAACTAAAATAGTTAAATACTTAGAACTACATCATGCAGTAAACATAACATAAATATAGATTTTCATTTAAAACATCAAACTCAATTTAATGCATAGAAAAAACATCAACATACATAAAATATTAACTTTAAAGCATTAAGAAACATTCATTTACCCAATCTTCAAGCATAAGCATTCATCGTTCTTAACAACATTAATCACTAGTTACCTTAACCTCATCATTATGGTCGTTACACACTGTTAACCCTCATGTCTTAGGGTTGGCGACTCTCGCAATCAATGTTTCTTCTTGAAGTAACCGGCTTAAGAACCAAAACCTCAAAAATGGATTATCATTAGGTGCACCGCCAATAATGCATTCCGGCGTTACCATCTGTCCCAACCTCTTGGTACCGTCCTTAACCTCATATGGTTAGTTCATTAACCCCAAGTATTCAAACTTTCTTTATCTTTTCCTTACATTAACATTTACCTTATCTTTCATTCTTTAAAATAAATATTCATGCAATATGGTATTCTTCAGTCAATCGTGCAAAATTACTCTAGCATCCTAAAGCATCTATCATCATACATTGGGTTAAAAATTAGGCTTATACATACATATATACTTTTGAAAAATAAGACCAAACTAAGAATTAAAACCCTCAAGACTTTTGTGTACCAAACTAAGAAATATGAAGGCAAGTGCAGGCGTACCTGGCCTTCTAAAACCTACTATACCACCAGGGTGTTATTCTAGAGAGACAGAAAGAGAAAGAAGCAATATAAAAGAGAATTTATACAGCGATACCTCACAAAAATTAAAAAAAAAAAATGAATCTATTAATTTCTTTTAATATAGCTGCTCACTTACACAAGATAGATTTGCACAGCTCAGAAACAATTGCAAATGCATCAATAAATACATCTTCGTAACCCATCTTCACTACTCGAAGCTCCTTCAATTCATTCATCCGACTATCAAACCGGGTCACTTCTTTCCTTATCTTATTTGGATGAACTGACAACAACATGGTTTCTCCTTCAACTTTTGCCTTGTGTCTTTGTCATGGAGTCAAAACAACAACAAAAAAAAGTATCCAAAACAGAAAATGTGACACATTAGCAAAACCAATCCCATCCCCGAGCATGGTTGTCAATTTCTTTGTAGAAAATCGAAGTAAAATAAAAATGAATTTCCCAACAAATAAATTTTAAAATTTCAAGTAAAGAAATCTAAACTTTTAAGAGACGGGAGCTCGATCTGTCAAAATATAGAGCCAAAGCTTTCAATGGGATTCGATTCTTCAAGCATGGAAGCTGCCTGGAAGCAATCTGCAGCATCAGCTATTCGTCCATCATCCCTGTAAACCATCCCCAGGTAATACCAAGCCATATGGTTAGTAGGATCAATCCTCAATGCATCTGATAGCAAGCTTCTTCCCACAGGCAATGCCATAGGGCCCATTTTTGACATCAGAGCACCAATCAAAACTTTGCAAGGAACATAACAAGGTTCTAGTAAAAGGCCATTAATATAAGCAGCTGAAGCTTCTTCGATCTGCCCACGACCTTCCCACATTATACCTGGTAGAAATTAAGACAGAAAATGAGAATTCTAGAGTAAGAATGCTCACACCATATTAGGTTCAGCACAGTATAAGATTCATTTAAAGCAGCCTGTAACAAGTTTTACAACTAAAAAATCTTGCTAAGAGCCATTGAAGCTGGTCCTTATTTGAATGAAATCGGCCATAATCCCAAATATGGTAGCAAAGGCAATAATAGAGAGATGGAGCGCTTGTCGTGCTCTAAAAATTACGTTTCAAAGGTGAGTAGATCTAGTTGGGGAAAAACTCCAAGGGGAGGAGGTATTTAGGTCTGGTTTGATGCAGAGATCATACAAACTATCTCATCTGTGTTGTACAGCTCATTTCATCTAGGTATCCAAAAGACCATCCTCAGTTTTATCTCATCTCAAAAGTTTTTCAAACAATTGCAGTGAACAGTAAAACACTGACAGTGAAAAGTTTTTCAAAAGTATGTATCTCTCTGCCAGTGAACAGTAAAAAGTCTCCTTTGCTTTCCCATCCCATTTCGTATTTTTGGCCAACAACAAAAATTGGTGGGACCCACTACAAATATATATTTTACAAGATTTAAATATGTTTATTAATTTTTTAATTAATAATAAATATTACTTTTTTTAATATATTCATAACTATTACTCAATAATGATTAAATGATTTTCAATTATTGGTGGGGCCCACCCTTTTATCAAATCCCAAAAAGTAAAAATTATTTTATCTCATCTCATTATCCAAACACATTTTTTATAAACCATCTCATCTCATCTCATCTTAACTCAAAAATCTCATTACTATTCAAAATATCTCATATCATTTTATCTCATCTGAACTGCATAACAGAACGAGGCCTTATGGTTTAATATGAGCCTAAGATGTATTGTCTTGGAACCTCAGGAGATTGACGGAGGAAGAGAAGGAGTGAAGGGTGAGAAATTTGTTCAAAAATTGGAAGGCCACTATAATGACTTCAAAAGACAAAATTTGTTCCATAATATGTGGATAATACTGTCTGTGGGTTGTCAAACATGTAAATTGTTGTTGTCTGAACTCAAGAGTCTCGGGTGGGATCTTATGCTAGGTACAAGCCCCAAATGTACAAGCGTTTTGTAAAAAAGTGGGTTTAACTGGTAGGTTTGATCTTCCAAGACTCCGTTAGGATCATGTCCCAATTCTCCTTGATTGCAAGAATTTTCTAGGCGAAAAAGGTATCTCAGATTTGAAAATATGTAGCTAAAATCAGAAGGTTTCATGGAAAGGAGAAAACACTGGTTGGGTTCTTATTGCTTTCTTGGTTCCCAGAGTTTTATTTTGAAAGCTAATTAAGGTTGTGGAATGAGGCATTTGAAAATGTAGATACATAGAAAATGTCTTGGGGTTGGTGGTATGCTCCCTCCAAGTCTAAGGTTTGAATCCTATTGGGTCTAACAATTTCTAGGGGCCACCAGACTGGGGAAACGTTTCCTTGAGAATTACCTAATGTGCACTTGCAGGAAACTCCTTGCCGAGAACTTGTGTATCCCTAGGATTAGTCGGGACTTTATTCTTGGATACCCAGTACCAAATAAAAGAAAAAAGATATGTAGAAAAGTGTTCTTCTAAACCAGGTTAAAGACTTGGATACTTTATTAGAAGAGAGAGATTTATGAGAAGAGGAGAAAATGGGGAATAAATTAGGCGTTACATCAAGATGGGTCTCTTTGACGGGCACAAGTACAAACGTACGCAATATTCCAAACCTAGAGGGACGGGCTGTTACAGGTGATGAGAGCTTTAAATGGAAAAAAAAGACCCTCAGGCCTAATGATTTTTCACTGGCCTCTTGGACTTACATGCTATGGAAGTGTTTTTTGGACTTACTACTGAAATTAGGTTTGCTAGAAGCCCCAATGCAACTTTTATTATGCTCATTCCAAGAAATCCAGGGTATTCAATTAGAAAGGACTTACAATCCATAAGCCTTGTGAGTGGAGTTTACAAGATCATTGCAAAATGTTATGCGAATAGGGTCTAAACATATTTGGAAATAATCCTATCTGTCTCATAATGCTTTTATTAGGAGAAAGCAAAATACTTCCAAAGGATTGTTAATACCTATCGAGATTGTCTTCAGAGGGATCCTTGAATGGCGCTTAGCAGAATGATCACTTCTACAGCAAATGATGGTTTTTGGTCAAGCTTGTTTATGGGTCCAATGATCCTTAAATCTCTCACTTGTTTGCAAATGGCACTTTAATATTGTTTTGAGTTAAATGCTGATCTAATCTGGATCAGAGTCAGTGCTGAAAAGCAGCCGGCTTAGTTTACAGGGTACAGTGTTTCTAATAGGCCGACTACTAGCAACATGTAAAAGACATCTTAGGACAACGAGAAATGATACTTGCAGTCATGAGTGTGCAAGCGTCGTACAATCACTTTAAAAAAGTGAATAAATACAGGATCCAAATAAAAAAATTAATTTTTTAATGGTAGACCCCACTTTTTTTCAAAGCGACTGCACAGTACATACGCACTCCATGACTATACGTAGCATTACTCTTGGGCAATTGCCATGTATTTTCCGTGTTCTAAAATTGGTTCTGAATTCACTAGTTAGTAAAAAAAAAAGAAAGATTTAGCTCTGACCTTCAGTGTGCAGAGCTTCGACAGAGTACCGTTTCAGCTCTTTGGCTTTTCCCAAACATATCTCCACATCCTTCCAATGAGAAATACTAGAGTATAAATTTGCCAGACCATGCCAAACTTCAAACTCATTGACTTTATCATCCTCAACCTATCATATACGAAAACAGAGAGAGATGAATTAAGAACAATAAATTTGGTAGTCTTGATTGTTTGTTTGTATCACGTAATGTTATATTTTCGTGAAGAAAAAAACCAAAACCAAATAAGTTCAAAAGAACATATAAAATTGCAATGAATTATATTTCTAGAAGGAAAGAATATAAAACATTTAAGAACATATTAATTTTTTTTTTTTAATGTCGGAAACCTCTACGAGACAGGCCCTTCCGGACTCATCCCTACAGAGTAAACTCTGATCCCGTGCACCGCACCCTCGGATTTAACAACATATTAAATTAAAAAGTCATAGCAACTAATTCCAAGGTAAGGCATTATTTACATTCTCTTAAGGTAAAGCAAACTCCCTTTTTATAATGATACAACTTGATACAAGCTCAAGAACGATTTCAACATTAGTTACTTTACAATCATTTGCATCTAGATAATGTAATAAATTTAAACCTACAGCATGTCCCTTTAAGCCGAAGCTTCAACGCGTGCCTCAGAGACATTGTAAGATAACAGAATAATATCACTTATGCACCCCTCATGCCAATAAATAGAATAATTCTATATACAACCGTAAAGTACGTAAACACCGCGTAATCACTTTGAAAAAGAATGAGATCCACTATTAAAAAATTAATTCTTTTCATGTGGGGCTGATGTTTTATTCACTTTTTTCAAAATGATTACGCGATAGTTGTACAATTCAAAGTTGTAAATATATTTTCTCCAATAAATAATGCATTTGGCTGAAATTATTATTAAAAAAAATTATTTTCTCAAATTCAAATACAGCATGTAAAGCAAGAGAAATGATTTGTACAAATCCCAAATAGACAAGCTCCATGCAAGCCCTTGTAAAAAAGTGGACCCCACCTTAAAAAAGTGTAAAAAAAAACCATTATTTATTAGTGTGACCCACTTTTTTTACAAAAAACTTGTATAAATTTTGTCTATTTGGAATTTATATCTAGCATTACTCGTAAACCAAATAGAATATCTAACCTGAGTAAACTTTCTAAGGGGCCCATAAGATTTCCTCTGGGCTTGAACTAATGCAAGGATGTAACGATAAGTCTCAATAGCATCTGTGAGTAGTGACTGGGAGACCTTTAGCTTTGCTTTCACCCTGAGAAGTGGTCCCTGTTCCCATTTTGTAGTCTCATCTAAAGCAGCATCAGTGACAACCTCAGCATCTGTGAGTTGCTGTTGGGCAGAAAAAACCAGAGCAAGTAATCTCCAACCTTTTAATATGGATCCGCCTGTTTCATCAAGAAACTTCTTCGCATATTGTAAAGCAGCATCCAAATTTCGGTGCTCTGCACGTTGAACACCCAACTCAAAAATCAAGTCCGTATTCTTGTGGTCCAAAGCAATAGCCTCATCTAATGACTTCAATGCTTCAGATTCAAGACGAGACCTCTCAAAGTCAGAAGAAGATACTTTAGCCTGCTTTCCCAAACAAAGGCCCAACATGCGAAGACCCACACCCTTTATGTGCTCATCAATTCCCTGAGCATTATTAATTGTCCTCCGTGCATATTCCACTCCCTCAGCAGCTAAACTTGAATCCTCACTACATATCTTGGCTGCCAATAAGAGTGCAGTGAGATCATCTGGTCGTTCATGTTTATGTAAAGATTTTCTCAGTAAGTTCAGTGCAACCTTGTCTTGTCCAGCACCACTGTAGCAAAGAGCTAACGAATTCCAAAGGTCGACCCGATGATATACCCCAGGCATTATCTCTTCAAGTTGCTTAGCCAAAACAGGCGTTTGGCAGCATAGAGATAGAGCAAAAGTTAGGTGCTCCATCACAGATGGATCCCATTGAGTCTTACCAAGGATAAATTTCCTCAGTAGAATCATCAAAAGTAGGATTGCCTCCTCTAGATTATTTTTAGGTACGTACGAACTATCAATCTGGACAGCTAAACTGGGTGGACCAGCCTCCACTCCACCGTACAGCAAAAACAATGCAAAGCCTTTCTGAATTCTAGTGCAGCAATCATTATCAAGGTTCCATTGACTAAGGAGGGCACGTCTATAAGCAGAAATTGCTTCATGATAGCAACCAGCTTGCTTCCAGAGTTCTGGAAGGAGCTCTACAGCTTGGCTGACTGTCTCTTGCAATTTACTCTCCACTTGAGCATCAGGAATGCCTTGGTAGAATATCCTCTCTACAGCATCAAGCACACTTTTACATTCATGAGCAGCCTCTGCAAATCCCCATGAAGCACGGGCTCATTTCTGTCTGCTGAAATTCGAATTTGAAATGGACAAAAGCCAAAAAAGGACAGGAATAAAAACCGAAGGTATATCATACCACTTAAATGCCCCAACTTTTGAAGAGACTTGGCTTTTAAGTATATGGCTTCAAGCACCACACTAGCAGCATGCTGTGAGACTGCATGCATTGATTCAGTGCGAGATCGACCCTTCCTGGAAGGTACTTTTTCAGCAATGGAAGGTTGCAATCGCTGTATGGCAGCTTGGAGATCAATGCCCTCAAACACACGCAGAGCTCCTTCTACATTACCTCTTTGATACTCCAACTTCCCAAGAAGAGCTCTTGCTTCCTGTAAATTATAAGAATTATACATGAAGCATCGCCTCTTACATACCAGCAACTATAAGATTTGAATATACAATAAATAAACATTTATAAGCACGGAACTTCATGGTCTTCCCTAGCATCTGCATGGCTTATATACTAGCAATCTGACTCAGTAAGTGATTAAAAATTACATATCATTACAAAACAGGAAATTTCCATATGTAAAGAAGGAACGTACATCCCACTACTCCCCATCCGGCCAGCCTCAAACTAGGGGGAGAGAGAGAGAGAGAGAGAGAGAGATCACAAAAAATCAGATTAAAAATGTAAAAGGGTTTTTTTAAATGTTGCTGATGGTAACTATGCCTGGGATAACAACAAAACAAATTCAAAATGCCATATTCTTCGACACTGGATGGAAATCTTAGGGGAATAAAGATGATAACAAAAATATCAGAACATAGCAATCAAACCCACCAAAAAACTGAGTTAATTTCAGATCATACCCTTTTATTTTCTATTAATATAATCTTATAGCTTAAATCCAGACTAAATGAGTGTAATCCCAGTTTTTAACATTACAAAGCACATTCACATCATATATCTTTGAAGGAGAAAACTACTTTGCCTCTCAAGTTGTACCGCTCAATTTGACCGTTATTTTTTTTTTTTCTTATTATTATTTTTTTTTACTTAGTGATTAAGGAATTGATTTTAAGTGTATTGGAGTATTTTTTTTTTTATTTTTTTAAAATATTTAGTGAAAAAAAAATTTAAAAAAAAACCCAAAAAATAACAAGCGGTCAACTTGAGCGGGCTACTCTGGGCGGTAGAGTAGCCCGACTCATCTTTGAAAAATGCTATTCATTATCCTTTCAACCATCATTGTTCGTTCCATCATCTCCTGATGTGGCATCAATGACCAACTATTAAGAAAAGATAAATGGTTTTCCAATCATTTAATGTCACACTAGAGAATGGTGAAAAGTGATGGTTAAAATGATGATGAATAACAACAGTTCTCTATATCTTTCTCCAACCATAATGATTATGGTAACAAGAATTTCCTGTGTTTGATATCATAAAACATCCTATTTGGTTTTCCAATCATGTGTGAGAATCAAACATCTGTTGCCATACGAGGTGCACATAGAATGCAGCCAGAGAAGCATGGTCGTGAAGACATTCTTTGAAGAAATGGAGAGCACGGTAGAAAAATGAAAGGCCCAATTGGTTCCTTACTGTTTTGCAAAGACAATTGGCCATTACTGTAAAAGAACCAGCCTGAAACGTTAAAAATCTCTAACAAGCAAGGCTCCAAGGAATTTTCTAAACAAATTAGCCAACATAAACCAAATGACATCTCCCCTCCTAGAAGCAAAGTGAGCAGGGTGAAATCACAGGTTCATCCACATGCTGGTATTTACCTATCAAAATAAATATTGGGCGAAGATTTTGCTTGCGGAAAGATGCCGTTCTACCTAACACCATTTTGAGCTAAGAATATAAGTGAAAAATCTAGGGTATGTACAAACGGGGTATACAGCACATGACAGCTAATAAAGGATTTTTGGGTTAATCAATAAGATCTCTATTAGTTCACTTAAAAGCTTCGGCAGTACAATGCTAAGAGATCTAGATACCCCCCTTTACAGTTTTTTTTTTTTTTCCAATGAAACAGATGGTTCCCTGATCGAGGACACCAACTGCCACTAATGTGCACTTCACATATAGAGCTCTGCAAATCCATGATGCTTAAGAATATGGGAACGATATAGCATTGATTGTCACTAACAAACATCAAAATGAAAATGCATGCATGTTCACTTAATAAGAGCTTCGTTAACATAAACATCCTAACCTCATAATTGAGCGATAAGCCTTCCCGTAACGAAGATTCTGCCTCTTGAATATTTCCCTCATCAAGCTTCGCTTCAACTTCGGCTGTTTTCATGCAAATGCCATTTGCGAAGACTTCTCGAACCTCCCTGCCACCCTCAAGTTCTCCGGACTCCATGGATTGGCTTCCTACAGCTTTCGCCTATGATCGTGGTCAATGTTAATGTCACCTCGAAGTCCTAAATTTGGATTGGACTCTAGGCCCGTGGGCCAAATTTGCTCTATCATTTAAAATTCTATGATTTAATTTTTATTTATTTTTCTTGATTTATTTATTTATTTTTAGCTTTTTTCTTTAATTTTACATGTAGGTAGTGGATTATAATAAATGGGGTGAAAACCAACTATCGGTTTTAAAACATGAAACTCGAGTTTCAAACTCGTATTCAGATTGTGTAGGTTCGGATTTTATAATACGGTTTTCGGCTTGGGAGTCGAAAATCATAATCGGAATCCGATTATCCGGAAGATTGGGTCAAAAGAAATTTGGTTCAGATGAATAGTCTTAATAATAATAGACTTGTCATCCAATCCATTGGACAAGTTTTGAGGCAAGCTTGGTGTCTAACTAGTTTAGGACGAACGACCTTATAAATATAGAATGTTTCTTTGCGCTTTTGAGCATATTCTCATTCAAAATTTTCTTAATTAAACAAGGTACTAGAAAGTTTAATAGTTGGATATAGGACTTGGGATAGATTATGAGTTCTCCCAATCTATCGTGCAATTTTGAATTACCTGAAAATATTAGGAAAGATTATGACTTCTTAAGGCTTTAGAAAGAATGAGGGAAGTTTGTTTGATTTAGAGTTACCTAGAAATCACCAAAAATCAGAGGTGCAGTAATTAGGAAAATGTAACACACCTGAAATCAATAGGATAACATAGAAACTTGCTCTCTTCGAGGGGAGCGCCTCTAGAAAGGGGAAAAAGTTAGAGAGACAAAGGTGGAGAAATGAAGAGGAAAATAGGGTTATATTACTTAATCGATGCCTTTCTCATTACTTGTTTTACAATATAAAGTATTTTGCCCTAAAACCATAATGAGCCATGGGCCAACCCAATACTAGAGTCAACTGAAATAAAGATGGATTACAATTAACATGAACTTAACCAACTGACTCAGGCCAAGGATGTGGCCCACAATTGACCCACACTATAGACCAATGGAGTAACCAAAGCAAGGTCCTAGACCCGGTCCAATCCAACACGCAAGTACACTAACTCAACCTAAACTTCAGACACTTCAACACACTTAACACATAACTCAACACCCACGTGCACTAGGGTTTCTTTATATCTTTAGATCCCTTCACAAGCCTTCTCCTTCAAGCCATTTCTTCCTCTTATTCTTCGGGCTCACAATTGTTGTGTAGCAAATCCTCCCCCATTAAAACACCTTGCCCACAAGGTGTGGTAAGTTGCTCTTTAACTGCGAATAAATTTCCCATGTTGCGTCCTCGGGTCCTTGTCCATACCAGCGTCCAAGAAACTCAACCAGTGCCTTGTTTTCCACTTTTACCATTCATTGGTTCAAAATTTCTTCTAGTTTAGGGCTGATCACGCCTTGGTCGTCGATAGGGGGAAGAGTTGGGATGGCCGATACCTTGGCACCAAGCTTTCGTTTGAGTTGAGATACGTGGAAGGTGGGGTGGATCCGTGAGGAAGATGGCAAATCAAGCTTATAGGCAGCGTTGCCAACCTTTTGAGTTACTTGGAGGGGGCCAAAGAAACAAGGGGCTAGCTTGAGGTTCCGTCATTGTGCAACGGACGCTATCGATATGTCTGGAGCCACAAGTATACCCATTCTCCTTTGGTAAACTCTTGTTCTTTCCTTCTCAAGTCATAGTATTTTTTGATGCTTTGTTGGGCTCTGTGTAAATTGTGTTGTAATACTTTAGAGATTTGGTCCCTTGTGTGTAGAGTGATGTCCACCATGTTGACCCGAGCTGTCCCTGGTGTGTAATCTAGTAATCGTGGTGGGGGGTAGCCATAGAAGGCCTCGTGGGGGGTAGCCATAGAGGGCCTCAAAGGCGTAATCTTGGTTGAATGGTATTGGGTGGAATTGTACCACCATTCGGCCAAGGGAGTCCACAAGGACCGATCCTTAGGTCAGTCACCTGCAAAGAAATGTAAGTAGTTCTCCATTGTCTTGTTCATTGCTTGGTTTGACCTTAGTCTGGGGCTGATAAGCAGTGCTTAGGGACATTTGTACCCCCTAGAGAGAGAATAATTAATTCATGCCAAAATTGGCTAGTAAAGGTGTTGTCTCTATCAGAGACTATTGATAGAGGCAGGCCATACAGCTTAAATATGTGCTTAAGGAATAGGTCAGCCACCACCTTTGATGTGTATGGGTGCTTTAGAGGTATAAAATGACTGTACTTCATTAATCTGTCCACAAAAACACAGAGACTGTCAAACTCCTGTGAGATGGGAAGCCCATCGACGAAATCCATGGATATATGAGTCCAAGGTTGGGTAGGTATGGGAAGTGGCTGCAACATGCCACTGGGTAAGGTATCATCCACCTTGGTTCTCTAACATGTATCGCAGGTCCTAATGAAATTCTTCAAATCTGCCTTTAACCCCGGCCAATAAAAGGCTCTCCTCACCCTATGGATAGTTTTGTCATACCTCGAGTGTCCCACCCAAGGGTCACTGTGTGTCAGCTCCAGCAATTTATTTTTGAATTCCTCATGGTGGGGAATATACAACCTATTCTAGAAATCCCTCCCTCAAAGTATACTTAGAACTCAGTTTGCCTTCAGAACAACGCTGTAAGAGTTCCTTAAGCTGTGCATTTGAATCATAGGCAACCTTCAAATCCTCCATCCAATTTATAATTGGAAAAGAGATCAGCATTAGAGTCCCTTCGTGCTCCTGTCATTTTATTGAAAGGGCATCTACCACCATATTTTCTGAACCCTTTTTATACTCCACCATGAAATTGTAGCCAAGTAACTTGGTGATCTATCGTTGCCACATTGAGGTGCCTATTTTCTGGTCAAGCAAATGCTTGAGGCTTTGTTGGTCAGTCAGCACCACACAGGTTTGTCCCACTAGGTAGGGTTGCCATTTAATGACAGCTGAAACTAGGGTATGCAGTTCCTTCTTGTAAGTTGACAATCCAAGGGCATGACCTTTTGAAGCTTGGCTAAAAAAAGCGAGGGGCCTGCCCTGCTGCATGAATACTACTCCTACGGCTGCCCGGAATGCATCACACTCAATTGTAAAGGGTGTGTTGAAATCCGATAGTGCTAACATCGATGGCTGAGTTACAGCTTCCTTCAACCTATGAAAGGCCACTTTGGCCTCCTGTCTCCATTGAAAACCATCCTTTTTGAGCATCCGAGTGAGAGGAGCATTGAGTCCCTCGTAACCTGTTATGATTTTGTTGTCATAACCCATTAGGCCCAAAAATCCTCTAAAGGCCTTGAGAGAATTAGGAAGCGGTCACTCCACCATGACCTTGAGCTTATCAGGATTAGCTCTAACACCTTGAGCTGATATTAAGTGGCAGAGATAAGCTATTTCCTTGCACCAAAATGAGCACTTGGACTTTTTTGCATACAACTTGTGTTGTCTAAGAGTCTCCAAAGTGATTTGGAGATGCTTGAGGTGATTCCACTTTGACTTGCAGTACACAAGAATGTCATGGAAGAAAACAAGAATAAACTTTCTCAAGTAAGGGCGAAATTTTAATGCCCCAATGGAAGGCCCAAACCACATGGCCTATACTCCAAAATGACTAGTCAATGATACAATTGGAGTTCCACTAGAACCTTATAAAGAGCAAGAACTTCTCATTCCCAAGCAATGTGAGATCTCATACATCACCTACTCTTATCCTTATCATATGGGGTATCACAAAAATGCCTCATTCATTAAGTTTTGAAAGTTTGAGGAGGTGTTGGTGAGTCTGAACAGCATCACTAGAAACTCGTAGTGGCCCTCATGAGTTCGAAATCTTGGGTACATCATCAGGCTTCACCCAAATCTGGTGGTAGCCGGACCTTAGGTCCAGCTTAGAAAAAATGACCGACCCCAGTAGTTCATCCATCAGCTCCTTCACCACTAGTATAGGGAATTTATCCTTGATGGTAACGTTGTTTAGGCCCCTATAGTCCACACATAGGCTCCATGTACCATTTGCTTTATGAATCAACAACACCTGAGAGGAGTAAGGGCTTTGGCTGGGTTGGATAACCCCTGAAGCCAGCAGTTCCTTCATGATTTTCTCAATCTCATCCTTTTGATAGTACCGATAGGGTCATATAGAAATGGGTTTGGTGTTGTTACATGGGTTCTTGGTGGGATAACCTTTGGGGTTCAGAAAAAGCTTCTGTAAACTACTCTGAAAGGGCCTTTATGTGCACTGACACCTCACTGTGTGTGGTTTGTTTGTGGCAGCCATGACTCTCCGTCAGCTGTAAGAGAACTCCTTTTGACTCCAGTTTATTATTCTTATTTAAAGAGCCATCTTCTATCATCAGGGCAGCAGCTAAGCCTTGCATTTTTACCTCTTTTCCTTCACAATATAATTGCATTGAGAGTTTATCAAAGTTCCACAACACTAATCCCAGCTCCCTTAGCCACTTAATACCAAGGACCATGTCTCATCTAGCCAACACAAGCACTTGCACTTCCACAATAAAAGTGGTTCCCTGAATGAGAACCCTCACCCCATTGCCTCACTCCATTGCACTTCCCTTCACTTGGGATAATTTCCCCATTTGCTACTCTAACCTTAACTGTCTCCTTTTCATTCATAGCTAACTTGGCTTGTTGAAGAATGGCAGGGTCTAGAAAATTGTGAGTTGAACCCATGTGAAAAAAATGGTGACCCACTGGCTACCAATCCTCCCTTTCACCCTCATAGTTCGTAGATTATGAGACCATGTTAGGGCATGAAGAGAGATTTTAGGGTCCACTTGAGTGGCACACAAGTCGAGGGTTGTTGTTTCTCTTGTTTTCTCACTTGAGGTTTCCTCTTCAGGTCCAACACCTTCCTGTTCCAGCAGCACATCCTCAAAAAGGTACAATTTTGGATTTTGGCATTTGTGTCTTGAACTCCATTTAGCATTGCAATAATAGCATAACCCCTTGTCTCTCCCATCTTTCATTTGTGTTTGGTTAATTTTCTGGATTGGTAAATTAGTTTGTTGTTGCTTGGTTTTGCTAGTTTCTGTGGAGTGGTTGGAATGATGGTTGGTGTTTTCAGGATGCCAAGGTCAAGGGAGTAAGCCTGGGCAGGTCTGGTTCCTTTCTTGGTTAGGTTTATATTTTCTTCTTGCAATTTAGCTAGGCTGTATGCAGAGGTTAAATTGGTGGGATTGAACATTCTTAAAGGGAGTCTTATGTCATCTCTTAGTCCACTTAAAAAGCAACTAAGCTTGTATGTATTAGACAATCCTCTTAGTCCACTGAGTGGGTCTGCCCTCCACCTAGTGATAGCTTCCATGGGATCGTCATAGGCGTTAGGCCCAAATCTCACCAACAAAGAGTTAACAAAAGAGTCCTAATGGTGATATGATGAGTCTCTTCCATATTTTGGAACCAGATTAATTCCTTTCCTTCAATATGGAATGATGTCAATTTTATCTTGTGTTGTGGTAATGTGTTATGAAATGAAAAGAACTTATTTACCTTGTAAATCCACCTTGCAGGATCTTCTTCCATGAAAACAAGGAAGTCTAGGCGCACTGTACTAGTCTGAAGCTTACCCATAGGGTGCTGTTGAAAGTTGTGATGGGGTTGGTGAGGCGGCTATTGCTACTGCTGGTCAGGCAGCAGCTATTGGTGACCCATGTTCTCATATGCATGGGCACCCGAGAAAGACTCTCTGGGGCTTTCATTAGTATTTCTTTTTTGCAACTCTCCTATAATGATGGCTAACTGCTGTACTATAGCTTCCATTTGGGTTTTGATAGTTGTCATTTATGTCTCAAAGTGTAAACGTTGATTCTCGGTAGGGCTTTCATTAGTATTTCTTTTATGCAAATCTCCTATAATGATGGCTAACTACTGTACTATAGCTCCCATTTGGGTTTTGATAGCTGTCATTTATGTCTATAAACGTTGATTCTCAATAGATTTTTTGAGGTCTTGGTATTGAGAATCTGTAGACTTTTTTAAGGTAGTGAGCCCATCTTGAGCTGATTCAATCTAGTACCTTCTGCCATAGATTCAAATCTGATGCACAAGAATGTGTCTCTTGATACCAGTTGTAACACACCCGAAATCAATAGGATAACACACAGAAAATTGTTCTCTTCGAGGGGAGCACCTCCAGAAAAGGGAAAAAGTTAGAGAGAGAAATGTAGAGAGATGAAGAGAAAAATAAGGTTCTATTACTTGATCGATGCCTTTCTCATTACTTGTTTTACAATAAAAAGTATTTTGCCCTAAAACCATAACGGGCCATGGGCCGATCCAATACTAGACTCAACTAAAATAAAGATGGACTGCAATTAACATGAACTGAACCAACTGACTCAGGCCAAGGACATGGCCCACAACTGACCCACAGTACAGACCAACGGAGTAACCAAAGCAAGGTCCTAGACCCGGCCCAGTCCAACACTCAAGTATACTGACTCAACCTACACTTCAGACACTTCAACACACTTAACACTTAACACCCACATGCAATAGGGTTTCTTCATGTCTTCAAATCCCTTCGCAAGCCTTCTCCTTCAAGCCATTTCTTAAAGGCTACCGAGATCTTAGGGCTAAATCAAGAAAGATTTTTCTTTGATGACAAAATTTAGAAGTTGTTCGGCTTTGTTAGTCTGCGAGAAAAATCCTAGAAGTTATTGACCATGAGACTGCTGACTTCCCATATATGTTTTAGGAAACTTCCAAAAATCAAGGCCATCAGTTGTGCTATTATGTTTCTAATAAAATAAAATAAAAAGAGTTTGAGAAACCTCACAACCTCCAACTTAATTTTAGGTTGTGTTTGGTTGTTCAACCAAATTCAACTCATTTCAATTCATCTCAAGCCAATCATTGATGAGGCTCACTACTTTTTCAACTTCTCATTAGAAAGTTAAACTCATCTCAACCTACTTCACACATTTAACCTAAAAAGTTAAACTCATTTCAATGGGACCTACAAAATACTACTATTCACAACTCAACTCATCCCAACATTCAAACGTAGCTTTAATTGTTTCGAAATTCAAAGAAAAGCCACAATAGCCTCCATATGTGCTTTGTGCCACCACTCTCTCTTCTGCCTAGCAAAGATTTCTTGACACCAAACAATCCCTGCACCTTAGGTAAGTTTCAGCCTCCATAAGCATTGTCTTGCCTTTCTTTGAGTATTTGTTTGATCCCTCTAAAGCATCAAACTGCAGACTGCCAGAAGCAAGAAATACGTCACTAAGTTCTATCAAATAGTCATATTGACAACAAATCCAAAGTGAGTATTCCTTATTTTCTTTATGTAATTCGAATCATATGCCGCCTCTCATAGTATTTGTCTTCCAATAGCCCTCACACTCTCAAGTCCCTCACCACAAATCAGAAATTGAGCCATAGACATTGCTAGAACTCTGGTAAGAATAACTCAGGGAAAAACACCTATTTTATGTGTGGTGTGTCTGAATATACGCAATAAAAGACTCAATAGTTTAAACCTTAAAAATTGTATTCCTCATCAACTGAAAAACACATATCACAACTGCTCAAGTAAAGACTTCACTTTCATACAATAAAACTTGCATGTCCTAAGCATTACGAAAACTCCTATGTTATATTATGAATGTTTCGACATAAAACTCGTATATTAGCAACTTTGTAGGGTATAGATGATGTTTAAACACATAGAAATGTCCTCCAACACCACCTTGGGTTGGACAATGTGAGGTTATACCCAACTTCTAAAATCACAAAGAATCAAGGTTGCTGCCAACAACTCAGACAACCCTTAGAATCTTACCATTACCTAGTATTGCATGAAAAAGGGCTTAGAAACAGGCATAACAGATTTCTTTACATGCTAATTTGACATCATAGGCATGACACACACAAAACATATGCTATCAAGAGCCTGTCATGCAACATGACAATTTCAAACATAGAAAAGCCACGATTTCTTATGTTTGACATATCTAGATATAAGGGACACTCCCAAATCACATGCATACGACCTACAAATAGCATGTACCATGTTTTTAAGTGTAGTTTCGCAATCCAGACAAGCTAAATATCCTAGAAGGTAGAAATTTCAATATATTGAGTATAAGAATGAACGAACATTCCTCAAGCCATCACTTCTTGCATATTTGATTTGTAAGGATTGATTAGTTCACTATTTTGTAACAAATACATAGTGCATGAGTTAGTATCTAGAAAGGAAAATGTCTATATATCGTGTGCATATCCAAAATATGGCATGTATAGTTATTTGAAAGATTTATCAAAAATCTCTCAAGTTTTTAAATGTGATTCTTGTTAACAATCCCAAATGGCTCTAGAAGTCAAATTCGAGCATGTTATTATTTGTTATACCAAAAGCTGAAGAATCCTTTATAATACATCAAAAAGGGTTGTTGTTGGTAACCCCAAGTGGGCCAAACAACCAAATGGCTTGTGATTTACATGTATTCTAACTCGTGAAAAATCATGAGAGCATGTCTACATGTGCATACACATTAGTAGTGAAATATAAGAGTAGATATGCATGATCCAAGGCCAGTTTTGCTCACTGCCACTAGGAAGACAACAAGCACTCTATGAATTATATGTTCATATTTGACATGCTTAGTTGTTTGTCAAAGCTAAGGAGATAAGGTAAGTGTCATGATCATACTTTTAATGAGTGTTATCATTATATTGATTTGAGTGCAAAAAATACTTTTTTCCCTTTGGCATGTAAAACCATATTCATTGTTAGGCCCTTTTCATGAAGCTTTGATGAAATATGACAATGTGCTTGTGGATGCAACATTACATATGGTATGATGAATTCGTTATTTAAAGGAATGTCATATCATGAATATACTCATGTATTTTATGCTTATTGATTGTCATAAATGGATGCTATGTCATGATAACCATGCTTAGGTATATTAATATGCCCACGTTTAGTGCTATGCAATGCATATGAATATGATATACCAATAAATATGCCATGCCATAAACATCATGAAGTCATTATGGTCCCAAGCACAATGACAAAAGAATATAAGAAAGTAGCCATACAAACAATAAAAAATCTTTAATGCTTGGCCTAATCTTTAATCCACCATTTTTCATGTTATGATTTATGGGGTCAACAACAATTGGACCGATACACACATATTATGATGGTCATTGTGCAAGTGAAAGACAAAACTATGGAAGATATTAGATGTCAATCATTCACTCATCCTTGCTACATGAATTTACATTATTACTTCTTAAATACTGTATATGTTACTATTGAATGATCCACATGCTATATATGAGTACAATTATATATGCATGAAGGTTTCCAAGGTAAAGCCTATGGTTAAGTTTATTGTATGATATGTTGTTTGCTAAGTCTTCGATTCACTTTTTTTTTTTTTTTAATGTAGGGGATGTTTGGAAATATTTTTCATCTCATCTCGTCACATCTCATTTCCTTCACAAATATCATTCAAACACAAACACTTTTAAATTAATCATTACAACTTTTTCAAACTAATCATAACAACTTTCCCAGCTTTTCAAATAAAAAACAAAAAATAATTCAACTTTTTTAAATTAAAAAAAATTATATTTTAACAATATTTTAATTTTATAATATTTTTTATTCAATTTTTTTTCTCTTCTTTCTCAAAACCAAATAAATAATACTTATATCAAACTATCTCATTACTATTCACAAACCATCTTATTACTATTCACAAAATTGTTATTTCGTCTCATTCCCAAACACTCCCTTAATGTCTCAAGTGATGATGATGTAGACACATAGTAGAAGGGCCGCAAGTAAATTTACTTTACTAAATTTAAAAATGTGTTATCTCATCTCATTCCCAAACACCCCCATTAATGTCTCAAGTGATGATGATGTAGACACTGAGTAGAACGGTCGCAAGTAAATTTACTTTACTAAACTCTTAGATTACAAATAAATGTTATTGCAACGTTGGACTAGTTAATTATTTTTTATGTTATTATGTCATTATGTTCAATTTTATGAGAGATTTTCATCTTAATTGATTTTATAATTCAATAAAATATCAAATTTTTATGATCTCGAATCTCTTTATTGAGCATAAAAGTTATATATATAAGTTTGTAACATTTCTAACTTACAGATGGGATGTTTCAATTAAAGTGTCATCTATAGATAAACTGGTTTAGGATATATAAGTAATCATAATCTTATATTGTATCATATATAATATATAAAAGTGGAGTTTGCCAAATCAAATATGGAATTTCAAGCTGTGAAAACACCGTTTAAGAAAGAAATGCTAAAGACCAAACCACACATTCCGCAACTTTTAGCAAAAAGTCCCTATTTCTCCAAAATATACAAATCACAAACTCAAAGCATTGCAATATTTTGCTCCTTCCCATTATTTTCTCTATTTTTAAAGTTGTAGCTGCCCGATAATATACACCAACAACACTTAAGTCTCATTTGGTTACACAGATGAGATGAAATAAAAGTTAAAAATTGAATAAATTATTATTAGAATATAATTTTTTTTAGGATTTGAAAAAGTTAAATTATTTTTTGTATTTCGTTTGGAAGTTTGGAAAAATTATAATGATTAGATAATATTAGATAGTTTGTGAAAACAAATCAGGCCTTAAACTACCGTTACAAATACATATAAAACTTGAACAATGCATATCTAATTAGAGAACACAAAACAACATGTATGACATCCTTTACAATTTCATCCCCTTTCTTTTAAGCCCCCATTTGTATTGTAAAATGGTCTCATCTCATCCAATCTCATCTCAATATCCAAATAGCATTAATATAAATACTTTTCAATTTCAAATCTTGAACTTTTTCATCTAATCATTATCTAATCATTACAAATTTTTTAAATTTTAAACAAAACACAAAAAA
The DNA here is from genome assembly GCF_001411555.2 of Juglans regia. Taxonomy (NCBI): domain Eukaryota; kingdom Viridiplantae; phylum Streptophyta; class Magnoliopsida; order Fagales; family Juglandaceae; genus Juglans; species Juglans regia. Next base: position 31,521,712 of record NC_049901.1, on the reverse strand, counting down.
CAATTCAACTAATTTTTCAAATACCAAAACAAAAATAATATTAAAAAATAATATTCTAATAATATTATAACTTTATAATATTTTTATTCAATTTTTTTTCTCTTTTTTCAAAATTCTATAAAATATCTTAACTCAAACTATTTCACTCATATTCATAAACTATTTCACTATTATTCACAAATTTCTTATTTCATCTCAACATTCAAACAAGATCTTACTGATCTCAAACCAAAGTATAACAATGATTAAAAGAACATGTTTAAAACTAGCAACATTTAAAGGAGCAAGCATCGTTGAATGCCACCTTAAAAATTGGAGAAGTGCCACAACCATAAATGGATTACGTAAAAGTAATGCAACAAATTGATGTGGTTTTATGTGATCCGTCATATTTACTTTACAATAAAAATAACTTTATAATTTGACGAATCACATCAAACTATATGAATTTGTGATATTACTTTTGTGTAATCGATTTGTGGTCAGAATATTTTTCTAACAAGTGTCAAAATTTGTTCAAAAACCGGTTAAATAACAGTTATAGCACCGCTTCATTGCTAAACTTGGAATATAAAAATGCTGCTATATAACAATTACCGAGACTTTGAGTCTCACATGTAAAATGCATGCACATTGAAAAATTATCGGAGGCACTTTGAATTTAATAAAAACACCACAACAGTCAGTATAACAAGCATATAAGCGATCTCAAAAAAAAAAAAAAAAGTATATGAGCTACCGCCATCGTCGCCTACATCAACAACGGCCACCTCCAGATCCACATGAAATCCACCCAATGGGCCACCCTGATCGAGTTCGTCACCTAGCTACCTCGACTACACGGGCAATTGTAAGGTTGAAGAGACATCGAAGGGGAGTACTATAGCTTCACAAACAATGATTACCTACCGAACTATTCTATTATCAATGTATTTTGAAAAAAAAAAAAAACGACCCTTTGTTTGGTTCCCTAGAAAATTGAGGAAACGAATAGGAAATCAATATCTAGCTATAGTAGGCTGCATTTTATTGACAATAGAAGTTTAGCCATTATTGTTTTCTTAAATCCTAGTTAAAATGAATTTAAGAATCACATGAATCACAATTCTGATTCATCTTTTTCCATATTAATTTTCTCAACAACCAATTGGGCCTCATCCAAAATCCTTAAACACCATACCTTAAAATCTTCCCGAAGAGTGTTCTGTATTGCTTTGGTACTTAAACGATGCAAAGACGACGACGTTCAACTGATTCCATTTGAGAAGCTGAAGCTAGCTGGCAGAGGATCAAGAGAATCGACATGTTGAAAATTTGTATCATATCGCCGATGACATCGTTTCACCGGAGTCATTCAAATTGAATTCGATTGTATCATATCGACATTGTATTAGATCGTCATTTAAGATGCAAGGGAAAACGGATGAAATTGGAGTTAGACAATCAAGAAAATCTTCAAGATAAGTCAAATCGCAAACCATACGCGAGAAGGAGAGAAGGGATTTGATTCATGCATTGGGTTCTTCACCTTTTCAAAGGGGATCGAGGACGACGATCTTTTTGCATTGGAGTTTTACAAAATCAAAAGTGCAATGCAATACTTCACCGACCACTTCGGATATATTTACCGTGAATGGTCTCTCTCACCCTCAACTCTGGATCTTGAGGTGTCGACTCTCCGTTCGGTAAACAATTTCAAAGTAGAAATTAGCTATTTTTATGCGAGATCATAAAAACTATTTTATGCAAACTGAAAATTTAAAAAAAGAAATCACTTTTTTTTAAATATAAAGCAATTTGTATATTTGAAAAAGCTTCTTTAATTAGTTTCTAGAGAAAGAAAGAGAATTATATGAAACGAAAAATAAAAATTGAATAAAGAGATGAAAAATATGTGTATAATATCTTTTGAACTTAATAATTTTTGTAAACATATTTTTAAATAAAAGATATAAATAGGATTACAATTGAGACGTTGATTACTTTTCATCCACTCAAACGAGAGTTAGGGCTCGTTTGTTTTCGCAGATGAGATGAGATGAGTTGAGATTAAAATTAAAAAGTTGAATAAAGTATTGTTAGAATATATTTTTTAATGTTATTTTGTTTAGAAATTTAAATAAATTGAATTGTTTATTTTATTTTGTATTGGAAGTTAAGAAAATTGTAATAATTAGATGAGATAAAATGAGATGAAATGAGTTATTTTCTGAAAACAAACGAGACCTAATTAATTTGAACTTATTTCCAAACTATATTTTTTTGGCAATGCTAATCGGTTTATTAATTTCATAATCGAGTTCCAACTTGTTTATTAATTGCTTGATTAATTTATTATTTTCTAAAATGCAATAAATATCATATCTAAAATCTTATACATATTTGTCACATGTGTGTATATATGTATAATGAGCTTATGTAGGCTAAAGCAAAAGCTCTTGTACTTGCAATAAACCATTTATATATAGCTCTACCACAAAAGAGATTATTTATAATATTTTTACATTTTATCTATGAATTTTGATGGACCAATTTTGCGATTATACAAATATCTTTATATAGATCATATGTAACTTTGAAATTATGTAAATTAACGTCGAAAGAGTACGAAAGAAAAATCGTAGCATATTGTGATATGCGTGGTTAGAAACATTAATATTAGAGAGAGAGGAAGAGAGGGTCAATTTCATTTCATAAAAACTCAGAGAAATGATTTAACATTAAGGTACAAATTCATCATGAAGCCGTACTTTGCGATATGATATTATTATATATACAGTCAGTACATGAACACCAGTATTGCACAGTAATATTTAAGGTCTCACGCCCATAATTACGGCTGCTTCATCAAGTATAGTCCTTGTACGTACGTGCTGACCAATTTGAGGCCGCTATTGTATATCAACCCAAACTCTGAGCCTATTAGCGCCGAAATCCATGGTCACTATCATATATAATAGAGAAATGTTCCGTATAGGCGCTATTCATTTTCTCTTTTTACATATATTTATATATATATATATATAGTTTTTTTTTAATAGAATATGATGATATTTTTTATAAGGTGTGAAGTGTATGAAAATAAATAATGACTGATAAAAAGAATTTTTCTATATAGTAATACCACCTTCCTTCACTCTATTAACCTTTCCAACCTTCGGATTTTCCCTTGCAAGCATCTTTATTGCTTCTTCTCTGCACTATAAGAAAAGTGTGGAGATGGAATCGCCGCAAAAGCTGTTAATTCCAGCGATTTGGATTTTTAACATAAAGTTTTGAAATTGACCTTTTATAGCTGAAATTTTTTCCCTCATTTCAACCGAAAAATCCGTCGCAATATTTAAAAATTTGTTGCGAGGTAAGTGGCCCAATGGAATTGACGTTTTAACGGCAGGTCACTCGGGCGCCAAAATGCACCAAAAGGCCTATTCAATCCATCTTTCTTCCCCAATCCATCTTCATTGTACCTGCAAATTAACCCATGCCATTACGTTGTCTCACAGTTGTCCTCTACCATCGAAAACCACCCCTTCTAGATGCCTCCATCGATTTTCCTTCTGTGGAAGCTAGTGTCCTAGATCTCCTCCAAATGTAGTAAACATCGGTGATCTGTGCCTCCAACTTCTGCGATTTTTGGTTAAAAAATTTGGACTTTTTTATGAAATGGGCCACTATTTCAACATCAACCAAGACCCTTTTCTTGGTGGCAAAGGGTTTTCTAAGAGTCACCTCCCCATCCTCTCCTCCCCTCGTAGGTCACCGATTAAGATTGGTTTTGTACTCTGTTTTTTTTTTTTTTTTTTCCTTCTTAATGAAACTGTTTAGGTCAAGTGGAAATGTGTATGTATTTTTAACATTTTACTCAAGTTACTAACCTAAGTTTTTAACCAATGATGTCATGGACACTAGAGGAAATATGGTTCCCTTTGAATTCCAAATATTAAGTTTCATCAATAGAATAAGCAGATTTACTTCCCACTTAGTGCTTTCGGACTGCTGCCTAGCTCTTAAAGATTCAGAAATTTTCATGTTCCTATTAGGGATTCAGATGATCAGATATACGGAAAGCCTGAGATCTCTAGGCTGTCCATGAGAACAAAAGAAAGTAATTTTGTTTAGCAACAGATGTGAGGAACCCTGAGATTATTATAGAACGTATAAATTGGCATGTTGATTGATTGTCTTATTTCAGGTTTGTCTTTATATATATAGATATATACAAAACTGATGATGTATATAAAATTATAAAGATTAGAACATATACATATATAGAATAATTGGAAAATAATGCACTTTATTGTGGTGACCTGGGAAAAAATTTCTCTAGTCCTCAAATTTATGGGACTAGAAACATGGCAATCAGGGGCATTAATAGCTGTTAAAAATCAAGCAAGTAGTTTCAAATCATAACATTCAATACTGCAGGATTTGGGATTGATATGAATCATGGCTACATGACTAGGCATCATCTACTTTTGAGACTATGGTTGTTTTGTATCATCTGTATTACTACTTTTGAGACTAGAAAGCAATCATGAATACAACAGTAGAAGAAACAAATTTGGTAGAAATATATTTGAATTGAAAAATACCCAGCTCGATCTTATAGAATTTGGAAAACCTTATCATGCATACATGTATCTTAAACTCATCATGATAAATCATTCATCTATCTGTTAGGTATGTTTTGGTTTAGTTCTAAGATATATATATATATATATATTTATATATATATAGACAAATCACCATCTTTCTGTCGAACTCATCATCCACATGATGATTTATTCATGGGAAAAATCTAATTGTAAGCGATTCTGCGTACTAATACGCGCACGCATTCAATATGATTGGTTAGAAAATAGATTTTATCGAAAACAATGCTAATTTGAATTTAGAATATCAAGACAATAGCATTAGTACGCAGATTGGTACGCAAACTTGCTTGTACATAGCAAAACTCTTATTCATGTATCAGCATGCGGTAGTACCTGTTTGATGAGAAGCCACAAGCTAGCTGCATGCTAGCAGTCAAGACAACAGTAGAAGAAACAAATATATATATATATATATATATATATGACGATGCATGGGATCTTTTAGCGTTCGTAAAATAGGGTTAAGTGGTTAGGCAGTTTATATGGCATCAATAGATCATAGTCACTATAAGAAATAAGGCCTATTGTGGTGATTCTTTTGTTGCTGGACATAAAATTGCTGCAACAAGTCTTTAATTCCAATGATTTATATGTTGCCATGGAGTTCTAACATCAACTTTCCAGACTGTCCTTTTGCAACGATTTTAACTCATATTGCGACGGAAAAATTCGCCACGTGTTGGGAAAAGCTTGTTGCGACTTAATGGGTGGCCTGCTGGAATTGGGTTTCTAAAGGCAGATGGTAGGGCTGAAAAACCGACCTATCGGTTCAGTTTTGGGCCCAAACCGAAACCGACCGTGTATGGAGGGGGGGGGGGGCGGAACCGGTCGGTTCAGTTACTGGCTGGTTCACGGTCGGTTTATCGGTTTGGGCCACAGTTTTTGGGCCTGTTTGGGCCATTACGTTTGGGCCATTTTAAGACCCAATTCAACCTCTTTTTGAGCTCAATTTGTTATTCAAGATCATCTACATTTAGATTCTTTTCGCAGAATTTTTAAAATTAATTTTATTTATTCAACTTCTTTTTAATTTTAATCATGCCATGTATATACTATTAGTAACTAATAACTACTATATATATCATACTTATATTTTATAGTCTTATTATCTTATATACTAAATTAATAATTACTAGATAAATAAATAAAAACTCCAATAGATGTTTAATACACATTACAAACAAAACCAAATTGTCTTAAGCAAGTAAGCAATAAATAACAAATGTTCTTAAATAAAACCCAAAAAATCTTCATTCTTCAACATTCCAAATAGATTCCCAATGGCCAATGCAGTCTTCGACTCTTCAATCATCAATAGTTGTGATGTATGATACTCCTAACTCTATATAGAAAAACTAGTGTTTTTAATCTCATACTATACCGTCCAGGGCCACTAGCCCGGTAGAGATATCATATACATTTCGTACCAGCTCAAATACCGGCCGTACCGACCTATATTTCGGCCTGTACTGGCCTGTATTTCGGCCTTCAATTTTTTTTTTTTTTCATTTTTTCAAACTACAAGCTTATTTTTTTACCCCCAATTCAGACTAGTCTATTTATAATTTATATATATATATGTACTTATATATAATTTATTCATATATCGACTATCCTGAAACGGTACCAGTACCGAAATATTTCGTTCCAGTGCCTTGACCGGTACGACATCCAGTACGGTATTCAAAACATTAAGAAAAATATTAAATAATCAATATTAATAAATTAGGATAATGAAAAAAAATTAAATTAAATTATAAAAGTAAATGAATATGAAAATTGAATGAGAAAAACATATTAGCAGATTCTACTACAAAGCTCTCAACATTATCTATGGAGTCTCGAATATCATTTGGAGTTGACGGATATCGCAACCAATTCTGAGTACAAATAAGTGCTTCAACAGTTCTCGAAACCAAGGAACTCCGAAAAGGATCAAGTACACGACCTCCTATACTAAATGCTGACTATGATGCAACCATGGAAACAGACATGGCTAATACGTCTTGTACAATCCTCTCAAGTATAGGATAGTTAGGCTCGTTCACTTTTCACCAATTCAACAAGTTAAAAGATTGGCTGAATTCCTCACAACCATCTGATAAATACCGGTCTATCTCTGTTTTGGTAGCTATAGATCCAGAGGCAGTCGATGCTAGCAACCGCTCATAAAAAAGTTGTGACTCATGATTGTCTTCAGCATCATTTGGAAGTGCAGATGCCGGAGGAGAAACATATTTTCTGCTACTCGAGGTAGAACCGAATGTAGCATTATACTCCGCATACATGTCTGATAATAATTGTCTCACCCTCAACAACAAATCTTCAGCCCAATTATCATCATAAATTTTTTTTCAAGTGAAAAGTAAGAAGCTCCAACTTACTACGTGGATCAAAGACAACTGCAATCAACAACAACAAATTCATCATATTCAATGAATCCCAATACTTATCAAATTTCATTCTCATGCTTATGGCCATGCTCATTAAATAAGTATTCTCACTCTCACTCAGTCTAACCAACTCTTTTTAGAGCATACAAATATTCAAAAAATTTGTGTTTGCCGTGACATGTAAAGAACCAGAAAATCGACAAGTGGCATCATAAAACATCTTCAAAAATTTCACAAAAACCCTCACTGACTCCCACTCGTCAGCTCTAGGAGGCCCAATGTTTTCATCCTTAAAGTAAGAAAGAAAATTGTAGTCCTCAAATTTCTCAACAGCCTCTAACATCATGTAAGTTGAATTCCATCGGGTTTGCATATCAAGGCACAACATTTTTTTACAATCAATTTTCTCATTTTCTACACATCTCTTAAACTTGTTTAATCTTGTAGGAGAGGAGCGCACATATCTAATCGCATTTCTAACCATTGTAATGGCATCATCACACTCCTTAAGACCCTCATTCACGACAAGATTCAGAATATGAGCACAACATCTCATGTGCATATACTTTCCCTCCTACATATTCTCCGTAAAAAAATGTCTCAAATATGTAATTGCAGTATCATTTGAGCTAGCATTATCAATATTAACAGTAAATATCTCATCAATGCCCCAATGAAGGAGGCACGATTCAACATATTTTCCAATGGTATCCCCTCGATGATTAGGGATTAAACAAAAATTAATGATTTTTTGTTTTTGCAATTTCCAATCACTATCATTGAAATGGGCAGTTAGGCACATATAATTAAGAGTTTGTATCGATGTCCATGTATCGGTAGTTATTGAAATCCTCATTCCCCCATCTTTAAATAACTTTTTAAGCTTGGCCTTTTCAGATGTAAATAGTCTCATACAATCTCTTGTAACCATTACTCGACATGGCACTTTAAATCTAGGTTCAAGCAACCAAACTATCTTCTTAAATCCTAGCCCTTCAACAATTCTAAATGGTAATTCATCGAGGATTACCATCTCCGCAAGTGCCATCCTCACAGCCTGCTCATTATATTTATGGGTTAGAATATTTCTTAAAAAACTATCACTCTCTCCAAACCCCTCCAAGGATACCTCACCTACCAATGTTGTTTGGTATTTATCTAAAGGCCCATGTTTATGAGGATTTTTGGGACATGATGGTAGATGGTTTTGCATGGTTGAAGTTTCGTTCCTCTTAGAGTGGCAAGCCTATATCTTGCCACAATAATTACACTTGGTCTTAGGATCATCTACGGAACAACCCTCAACTTTTGTAAAATGGTCCCAAACAATTGATTGATCCTTCCCCTTCTGTTTCTTAGGAAGTGGACAATTACTACTATTAGGGGCACTTGAAGTCAGGAGTTTTAGTATTTGGGAGTTCGAATCAAGATCAATTGGACTTGACCAATAATCCATCTAACATGTAAAACCAAGAAAGAACAAAAAAATCAACACAATTGTCAATTACACAACAGCTAGTTTGCAATGTGGCAAACATCACAAATCTAAGATTCTAATCTATATTTTAGATCGCTCATAAATCTCACAACTTATTTTAAGAATCAAAATAAATTTATAACAAAACTGTCAATCAACAAAACTGTCAATAAATTTATAACACAACTGTCAATAAATTTATAACAAAACTCTCAAAACAGTAAATTTAGATCACTCATAAATCTCACAAACTGACTGAGTCTTATGAAGTTATGAACATTTATCAAATTACATCTTCAAAAACCACCGATTGTACAAAATCTATACTTATTAAAATCCGTGAATGCACACTGCACAGTCATACACATGCACTGACTGTCATCACCAAATTTAAAACAAAATTTGTCATCAACATGGTGTTCAATCATCAATGTTCATCAGCGATTCACTACTTCACCATCCCAAACCAGAAAACACAATCCCTAACCCTAGACCTAAATACCACAAGACACAACGGCACAACCTCTGCCCTCTAGTCCTCTTAGGCTCTTACCAAAAAATAAATTTCAACAAAATCACTAATCAGACTCATCTGTTGATAGTCATCACCAAATTTAAAACAAAATTTTAGAATTTTCATCATTCAAATTTCAAAATCATACCTAAAAAATAGGCTAGAGGCTGCGTCGTTTGTTGGAGGAACGTGGAGCGGTGGAGGCAGCATCATTAGTGAGTGGTGAGATGCGAACTGCTAGACTCCTGGGCACTGGTGAGTGGCTGGATGCGTCATTTAATGAAGGTATATATTCAAAAAAATTAAATGTATATGACGTTGGCCGGTTTATCAGTTTTTGGCTGGTTCAAACCAGGACCGAACCGGCCGACGTCGGTTTTGATAATTTACCACTAACGACTGACCAGTTCCCTATCGATTTCGGTCAGTTTTGAGCTCTAGTTGGCTATGATAAAGTGTTCATCAGAGTACATTTTCTTTCCTTTTTGTTTCCAGTTACAAATTACTTTAAATGTGGGAATGCATTAGATAAAAAAGTTCAATATATATGCAATGTCATAAATTTCACTATTGTTCAGGTGGTCTATCATGTTTCATATGCTGAATTTATTTTAACAAAGTTAGTATGTTATGTTAAAATAAATTCAGCATGTTTCATGAAACCAAAAATTACGAATGTCTATTTTCAACAAAATGCTAGTGACTTATCAATTGAAATGGCTAGAACCCAAATTATATTTGTTGTTTGCAGAACTTAATTTCGTATTATATGGCCTCTGGAAGATGTGTAATTGATTGAAAATTTAGGAACCAAAAAAAAAAAGGAGACCCAATACGATAACTGGGCAAAACATTGTAAATTGGGTTTTTGCGGCGATTTCAATTTCGCTGGGAAAGATAGAACCTTGTCATTGCCACTATTGCGGTGAATCTATGTGGACGCAAGAACCTTTTGATCTCTGAATTACTTTTTGCAGCGATTTCCCTTTCGTTGGAAATATATAATAGCGACAAATACTTGTGGCCGCAATAAGTTCATATGACTTCAATAAATTTTCGCGTCAAACTTTTTTATCATCGGAACTAATCAAGATGCGGTGATAATATTTTTTGCATTGATTCATATACGTTACAAAAGGGATCAAATTGCGACAATCAGTTTAGTCGATGGAAAAGGATGTGCAATATTTGCAGCGAACGTCAACAGTATTTGTGATGCTACCACGCCGTCGCAATATGGTTTTCCCAATATTTTTGGTGGAATACAAATTTTACAATTGAAGCGATTTTTACAACTAATTGTGGCCAACAAAATTGCCGGACAAAAATAGTTATTGCGGCAATTTTAGATGTTCGTTGTAGTAGAGCATAAGTGAATAAACAATGGCAACTAACGTGCAGCGAATTAAGAAATGACAGGAAAGACTAAAAACGGCGATTTTAACCACTTTTTGCGACGAAAAGTGGAGCTGCAATAGGGCCTTTTTCTTGTAGTGTTCCTTTACTCGAACTAGTTGCGGCCATGACCTCTTTCCAACACTTTTTTTTTCTAATTAATGTTATTGGCATTTACAAATAGAAAGTAAGTTCTCATTAGAAATTATTATAAATGTTTGATGCAATTTCTAGTAATGCCGACAGCACTCCTAGTCAACTTGCATCAAGACAGTCAACTTGCAACAAGACAGAAAAGCCTTGAAGAATGCACCAAGGGAATCATATGATGGTTAAGTCAGAGAGAGGCCACACTCTCTTTATCAAATGAAATTTGTATCTGTAGTACATACTTGGGGTGTATTTATAAGGATTGAGATGCTTTATTTGCATGGTGTGATCCCTTTAGAGAATGTGATTCTGCAGTTGATAGTGTTCTTTCGGCAAAGATGTCTCATCAGGACATATCATCATGAATCATGGTCTTAGATAATCTGTGTTGATTGTGATGCCCTGATGAGTTTGATGTTCTGACTAGAACTTTGTCCTTGGATCCTTACCATGTATTTTGTTTAGCTTTATCCTTTTTCTACCTTACAATATGCGGATCCCTAGTAATTATGTTATTGAATTTTCTAAGTTAATATTTGAGTTTAGGATAAAATTTACATGAGAAATGTAAATTTTAGTGATTTTTGGAGTTACAATATGAAATCCTTAAGTTAGAGATAAAATGATTATTTTTCCACATGCAGAGGGTAAAATGGTAATTTTACTCAAAGTTAGCATTTTTCATGTTTCTAAGTGATTAGTGATAAAGCTTCCAACATTTATAACTCTTACTTATAGTTTATCGTATTTCGTGCTTTGCGTCTTAAAACGCGATGATCACTGTAAGTTAGTTTCTAACTACTGTCAGATTATTGTGTATATATGTTGATATGGGAACTATTGGTTATGTATTTATGTTATCATATATGTAATGCCATGCCATGTCACTACATGTTTATCTGTTACAAATTATATTTTGTCATGAAAGATTTATTTGTTACACATTATATTCTACCATGAAATAGTTATCTGTTACACATTATGTCATGTCACATAATGTTATCTGTTACACGTTAGGCCATCTCACGACGTAATATTGTCTGTTACATATTATGTCATGTTACGTATTATTTTTTTGTTTTATGTTACGCCAAGTCATTCATCTCACGTACATGTCAGGTTACGTTACGTCAGTTTATCTGTCCTTTCGTTCATGTCACGTCACGTCTCGAGTTCGAAGTATGTCTCCAAAACAATATTTTTCAAGTCTAGTCATTTTACATTCACATACAGTTAAGTTATTATTCATTCATTGTTATTCTGAAACATTGTGGTAGCCCTATGAGACAAGACTACTCTATTATGGTAATCCCATTACACAAGACTACTTTATTATGGTAACCCCATGATAGAAGATTATTCTATTATGGTAACCCCATGAGATATGACTACTCTATTATTATGGTAATCCCATCAGATAATAATATCATTATGGTAACCCAATGAGACAAGAATATCGTGGTAACTCATGAGACAAGAATACATTTCAAGTTCATGTTATTTCATATTAAGTTCATGTTGAAGTCAATTCACGTTAAGTCCGTGTCCAAATCAATTCACATTAGTTCATGTCATGTCAAGTCAAGCCTTAGTTCAGTTCATGTCAAGTTTCTTGTTCAATTTCAAGCTCAGTTTCACGTCACATTTATTTCACGTTAAGTTCAAGTTCAATTCTTGTTCAGTTCACGTTCAATTTTATGTCAAGTCTAGTTCACATAAGTTCAGTTCTTCTCATGTTAGTTCAAGTCATGTCAATTCATGCCATGTTATATGTCAAGTCACATCATGTTTATTTACGATTATGATTATGCATTTATTCTTTTACTATCATGCATGTATTTGTAAACTGTATGTTAAGTTATCTATTAACTTGTTGAGATTTGTAATCAAATATCACCATGGTAGTCACAATTACCATTCTCCCCCAGAATAGTAGATCATTTGCCAGGATCAGGAGATGCGACAGAAGATCGCTTGAAGGCGGTCGATTAGACAGTGACGCCATGATGCAAAGCCCATCGCTTCAATGCTCTGTTTCATCGATAGTATTATCGCATCCTTGATCGAGTTACGCAAGATACTCGATGGATTAGTCTAGTAGTTATCTTAGTTTTACATGTACTTAGGGAGCTAAGTCTCCAATACTCTTTATGTTACAGACATGTTAGACAAGTACTGTAACCTTTGGATACCAACTATCACATGCATTTTATGAAGTATGTTTATGTTTTAGGATATATTACTTCTGGTACATAGTATTGCTCAAACAGAATTATCTGCTGCGAATATTGTATATTCTTAGATGCATGTTAGGTGCATTGCATCCTTAATTAATGAATGGGGATAGGTAACCTTGTGTTGTATGTCCTAACGCTTCAGTGTCCGTCTAATCCCAAGCGAAATCTGGGAGCGTCACAGCGTGGTATCAGAGCAATACGACTTTGGATTAAACCCATATGTCCCTAGGAAATTGTACTAGAGTCTAGGATTGAAATTTTACTCTTTATTTAAGCTTGAATTTCTTGAGTATAAGAGTTAGTACGTGTATTTGATATGTGTACACATGAGTTTTTGGAAGTAACACATGATGCGTGGTAGATTACCTAGGAAACCTGGTGGAAATAACAACTAGGAAGATCAGAATCCTCCAATGGACGGAGGGCAAGTATTCACTGAAACAATACGTGTGTTGATTGACATGCTTAGACATAAGTAATAGCAGCAAGTGCATGCCCCTAGACCCGAAGTTAGGGGTTGTTCGTATGAGAAGTTCCTGATCCATCATCACCCAAACTTTTCCTGTAATGAAGGACCTCTTAAAGCAGAAAAATGGATTATCAATCTCGAAAGGACATATGAGATCTGCGTACCTTTTTCAATGAGAACCTTGCATTTTGTCGGATACACAGAGGTAGCCTCTAGTGAGGGAGCTGGGAACTCTAGCCGCTTTGTACTTGGTGAGGATTCAAGGAGGAATTTGACAATTGATTCTTCTCGGATACGGTCAAACAACTGAAGGCGCATGAGTTCGCATATTTGACTAAGGGCAGTTTAACTGTGGAAGAGTATGCTGCCAAGTTTATGGCATTGGGGAGGTTTCCACCTCACCTGATCTCTATAGAGAGGATACAGGCACAAAAATTTCAAGGAGGACTTCAGCCTAGGATCCATAGCCAAGTGGCTTGTCACAAAATAGAAACCTACTAGGAGTTAGTAAATGTCACTGCCATAGAAGAGGCAAAACATAAAGGTTTAACCACCTAGATCATTCTGGAAAGAAAGAGGACTTCACCATATGCTACTGAAGAGACTTCGAAAAGGAAGAAGATATTTACCGGACCAGATAAAGGAAAAGACATCGAGATTGGGAGCCCAATGCATATCACATTTCCACTTTGTGGAGAGTACGGTAAACACCATGGAGGCAAGTACAAAATCGCATTAGAGACTTGTTTCAGGTGTGGCCGACCAAGTCATATGATCAAAGATTGCCCTAAGGTTGCTTTGAGGAAGGAAAGAAAGGGGGTTTCCCTCAACTACAAACCAGAGCCGAGGCAACACGTACTTGTTAGAGTGTACACTGTCACTCAGGGAAATGCAGATGCTGAAGCCCCAAGAACATATAAAGCAGAGGCCATTTCTGGTATTTTTCTAAGACCTACGTATTGTTAAGCTTAGTTAAGGTTGATTTGATCGCAATTAATGGTATTGTTGCATTATTTTTATTTTGGGGTAATGTCAAGTCATAGAGGTTTGTAACTTGTAGGTTGTTTGATTCAAGCGAGTCCCTGTTTTTAGTGATTGTGGTATTGCACGAGAGTTCAATAGGTAATTCGAATTGTTACCAGGTGATAAGAGTAACAAATCTTATTAGGAGTATTATTGTTCATACTGGTGTAGATATAGAATACATTTTAGTAATTGGAGGAAGGATATTGAAGGTTGATGAATCAGTATTCTGCATATTTGGTGTTTGTTTTGATTCTAAGGATGCAATGGAGTTGTGTTCAAAAGAGTAAAGTGATTGGGAGAAGCTTTGTCCTTAAGAGGATTCATTTATGATATTAGTTTTACCCAGCCAGTAGTAAATAGTTTCTCGCGAAGTACTATGTTTGTGGATGCATAGATCACCCTTATATCGGAGACGAATATATGGAGAGTAAAATCTTGGTCTTGAGGATTTATGTGAATAGTAGGAACATATCTTTTGTTGGATTCAGAATAAGAGGAAGCTCATGATGGATAGAAGAATTATGCCAACCATTAGAGAGAGAGTGTTAAGGAATGGCAGAATCTTTGAGTAGAAATATCTATGGTGAATAACTCTTTGAGTAGCAATAACAGTAGTGATTTCACTTAAGCAAGGATTCAGTATCCTAGAAGGTTAGCCTAGAACTTGTTAGGTTTAGGCATTATCCTTGTGAGTATTATATTCTCCTTTTATAAGGGACTTGTTGCTTTGTGTACCCGTGTGATGGATATAGATGGGAATGGTATAGGCTATGAGAGGAAGGTCTTGCCTCACGAGGAATGTTATCCACCTCTTCACTCAACCACATGGATGGATTGAGGTAGCTTCAAGTAAGGATGGCACATGACGAAGCTGAATCTAGTCGAGCAGCAGAGGACCGTGCCGTAGCCGCCAACCTTGAACCCACAAGGTCAGGATCGTCTATGTCATTGACTCACCATGGAAATCTGTTGGTAAAGGGTTAGAAGCCAGATAGCGACAATGAAGGGGTCATGTAGCACCCAGACCCAAGTCATTTCGACAATGCGGCATATGGTTCAGAGCACGACGCGTTCTACTACTTATTCTAGCATATCATACTGATGGATTTCGACGCATCACCACCAGCACTAACTAGTGATGACATGTCCAATGATGGGTAGTAGGCTTGGTGAGCAGCATCTTCTCCTTAGTATTACTGATTGTTAGTACTTGTATCATATTCGAGGACGAAATCCTTTTTTTAGAAGGGGAGGATGTAATAGCCCCCTAGAAATTCAATGGTGGAATTTCTATAGGTTTTAGGAACCTCGTGAAAACTTAGTAAGTTTTCATGAATCGACCAATCACGTAGGTTTTGATCTGTCAGCAAAGTCAGTGTTGCCACTCACTATGGGGTCAAAAAAGTATAATTTTATTTATTTGAGATAGTTACAAGTGTCAAAATGTGGTATGGTCTGCATCATTAGACTTAGTTGATTATTTAGGATTTTAAGGAGCAATAAACTCATTTTTAGTTTTAAGAAAAAAACACTTGTTCGAAAACACATTTTGTTTATTTCGAGACACTTTGGGGTTTGTGAGAACCCAGACTATGCCAAATCCCCATTCTTGTTTTTATTTGGAGAATTATTTTAGTCCTTAGAAGATCCCAAGTAGGTTTGGGAGGTGAGATGAGAATTTTGTGTTTTGTTTTGAAGTTTAAAATATTAAGTTTTAATATTATTATTGTTTTGAGATTTGAAAAATGTGTATTGGGATTTGAAAAAGTTGAATTGTTTATTATATTTTGTATGGAGATTTGAAAAAGGTGTAATGATGAGATGAGATGAAATGAGAATTTTGTGTTTTGTTTTATGCCCCAAACCTACTCTTAGAGTATATTGTATTTTTGGATCCTAAGAGTTCTAATAATAGGAAGTCCATAAGAGATAGGTGGAGGAAAGAGCCCAACAAGCCCATGTGAATTTCGGCCAACTAGGTTGAACTTAGGGCTTGGAAGCCCAAAGTTACTTCTAAAAATGGGTGTACAAGCGTGCCACATGGCATAAGATGGGTCATTTTGTCTTTTCTAAAAAGAAACCTTGGGAAGAGGCAAGAAGTGACACTTGTCCAACATGCAGAAGGTTCTAGAAGGTGTGAGTGGAGGATGATGTCACAAAATTAGGGCTTACACACCCACATGCAAGGCCCATTTTGGTGAGTGACACTTGGCAATGCAAAAGGCTTGTGGAATTCCAAGAGGATCTTCTTGGAAAGAGGGAAAGACATGTTCTAGAAGAATGTTGGAAGAGCAAAGAAAGAGAGAGGGGGCGATGACACCATGCATGGGGAAGGCCAAGGATCACCTAGGGAGAAGCCAGGGTTTCAGCCACACATGCAACACACACACACACACGCTCACTTGCCACATGCAACCATGTGTGTGAGGTGGAGTTCCAAGAAGGATTGAGTTTTTGTGCTTTGACCCTTATGCCACCAAATACATTGAACCTAGACAAAAGAAGAAGGGCAAAGAGAGAAAGAGGGTTTCAGTTGGTGGAGGCTACACGCCACATGTGAGGGAGGCCTTTAGGTTTCCAAGGTCATCCTAGCGAAAAGGAAGAGACTCTTTGTCAAGAGGCCAAGTGGCATCCATACACAAAGTCTTTGGAATTTCAAGAAGAGATGGAGAGCTCTATATAAGGGTATTGCCGAAATTAGGGGAGGTCTTTTGGCTCAAGTTCTCATTTTTCTTCTAAGGAATTTTCGGCAACCACCATTTCTCTCCAAGTTCTTACACTTTCTCACAACTTTCTTACCAAGCAAACACCCCCATTCCTCTCCACTATTTTGAGAATCACAAGGATTTCTCCTACACCATTCGAAAGGAAGGAAACCACAAGAAGGTAAGAGCCATTCCATCATTTCTTACTTACACACACGGCCAAGAGGGAAAAACAACACCAAGTTTCGGATTTAGGGTTTTTCTCACATGTCCACACACTCTCAATTTAGAAACTAGCATTTTTTCTTCAAGAAGAGGAAGAACCCAAAAATATCATTTGTTTCAAGATCTTGAACACAAAGTGTAGGGGGATTGAAGGCCACGGCCACCACTTAGAAGAAGGTTAGGGTTTCTTAACCCCAAGAGTTTTGGACTCTAGGGTTTCTCATGAAAAAACATTTTTTGAAAACCCTAGAAGCACATACACGACCACTCTTATTTCGAGATTAGGATTTATCTAGTGGTTTTCTAATATGTCTTGCATGTATTTTTCAGATTTTTCTAGTTTATACTTCAGATTTTTGTAAGTAAACTTTCAATTTACTTTGGATAGCACTTGTATATATTTTGTGAACTTTCGTTTGTTTCTCATTGATTGAATCTTGTTATATTATGGTATGTATATTCGATTTTGGGATGAACATGAGATGCCATGTTTTTATGATGGTTTGTTGAAGTGAATTTCAAATATGCCATGATTAGGGTTTCGATTTTGACATGTATATATGCCATACATTCTTGTTTTGATCTATAGACATGTAAAAGCATGATAGTATGTTTTACAATGATGTAAATTCATGATTGGAGGACTTGGATGTTTCGGCCAAGACCATATTAAGGGAATCCGAATCTGTTTTGGGTTTGGATGAGTGTGATTCAAGTATGTTTACATGTATTCATCATATGATTGCATGTTCTAATGTTTTCAAGCCAAATTGTGAGATGTACATTGTGAATTGGATCATATATGTTTCGGGTTATATATGATTGCATGAGTATGGTAAAGTGTAACGTCATGTGTTCATGTCACATGCATGTAAGTCTATGTTTTCAAAAGAAAGAGTCAAAATCATGTTTTATCACGACCCCAAGTGCTAGGATGGGGAAATGCCCTAGTGGAACTCCATGTCCACTCTGGAGTGTTTAAAGTCAAGTGGAGACCCTTAGATCGACGAAGTATAGTTGGCAGACCTCGAATTGTTCCTTAAGGAAAGGATACCGGAGCGAGGTACAACCTAAAGCTAATGAGTGTCGTACGGTGAAAGCGAAATAAGCAAACTGTCGTAAAAGACTATGTTTATGTTATGACGTAGTCACCTCAATCAAGTGGATCGTTGGTTGATGCAGTAACTAGCGGAGAACACATGGTGCTTAGGGGAGTCGTCAGGTATCCATTCCTATGAATCATGAACTGAATAAGGCATTTGAGCTCCATGTTATGATGTGTTATGATATGCAATGATATGTCATAATAGGCTACGATGTGATATGATCGCAATATGAAAACATTATGAAATGATAAGAATGTCATGATATGTTTTGACAGGAACAAGTACCGAGCTCAAATGATATGACCATATGATAAGAAGTCTAAAAGAGGAAAGGATGTTTTTATGAAAAGTCTATGTTGCATATATTTGAGTTTTTATGTCGAGGTTCATGTCCATGCATTTACTTATGGATTGTAATTGTTTGTGGTTTACTTGTATATGCCTGTGATATCCACTGTATGTTAACTGTTTACTTGTTCAGATTTCCTAAAATCTCACTGTGGTAGTTTCCAACCATTCCCCACCCAAAATGGTAGAAGTTGTTATAGGTTTATATGACAAAACACAAAAGGACCAAGGTACCCCCGACCACCGAGGAGGTGCCCAAGACCAATGCTCTCTTTTGGATAGGATAGAAATGTCGACCGGTTTATCTCCGAGGCCTTCTGAGGCCTTACAACTTATAGAAGAGATGAAGAGACTAAAGAATAAAGATAAGGATCGCTTTTTGGAAAAGAGGAAGAAGCCGGATTAGAATATAAAAAAAAAAAAGAGAGAGAGAGAAAGAAGAGGATCACGGGAGTAACAGTAGTGGTAATAAGAAGGAAATGACTTATGGTTTTGTGAAACAATATTTTGATGGTCCCTTTGTTTTGGGGAAATTACTTCAAAACAATTATCTATTTTGAAAAAGTACAATTATGGAAGTTTCAAACTTTAGGAATTTTACATTCGATACCATGATTATTTATTGCCACCATCCTTAAGTAGTTAAAAGAATTATCCGCTGTGAATTCTTACATACTACTAGATTATAGGTACATTGCATCTTAACTATCATGTACGAGGGGTATGTAGCCTTGAGTTACATGTCCCGACGCTTCAGTCACCATCCAATCCCAAGCAGGAGCTGGGGGCGTCACACGGTTGAATGATAAACGAATTGCATAGGTAGGTTAGTGTGTTTGTTTAGGATTTTAAAGTGTAAAATTGTGAATAGTAACCTCAATAGTAACACCAAGTGCAGTGTTTTCAAAATCACAATGTGGAATGTCTAAATTAGGTTAGAGAAGTTTTATTTGAACACATGACAAGACCTTAGCCACAATTGATGAATAGTATTGGACACTTGCCACCAAGAGGAACCATGAGATGGGAATATGAAGGAAATCAAGGTGTGAGATCATGCCACCTAAGCAAAACCCTATTCCATTCAACCATCCAAATTGTTCCAAACCACAGAAGGTTTCAACCCTAGTGAAACCCTAAATAGTTGGAATCCAATTGAAACCCTAAAAGCTTGGTTGAGACCGAATCCTAAACGGTTTCCCCAAACCCTAAAGTTGGCCTCCAAACCCTATTTGATCTGATTTCTAGTATTGTGTTTAATTACTTTATTAAATCACTTCTAAATGCTATTAATTCCTCAAACTCATGTTATGACATCATTATCCAACCCTATGAACCTTGAAAATTTATTGGGCCAAGAAAAATTGGATTTGAACTTGATAGCATCTCAACCCCAAACCAAACCCTTTATAAGCCCCAAAATGAAGCTTATTTAGTTAAGGCCCATTAGGCACATGAATTTTGGCCACCTTGGCAAAAATTCTTGAGGATGTTTCCACCCATATTGACCATTCACTGCTCATGACAGACCCAAAAGCGTGCATAATTTGAAGGCCAAAGGCCACCTCACCACCACCCTTCTCTTGGAAGTTTCCATAGCTGAAAACCACTTACTATTTGCACCTTTTTGTGACCTAATCACCATCCATCAAGGTGCCACTCAAGCCCATACTTCACTCTTCAAAATTGTATTAGGCGTGTAGATCATCCTTTCACTTTTCTCACCCCTTTTGAATTCTAGTCTTGGAGAGAAGACTTAGGGAATGTTTGGAGAGTGAGATAAGATGGGAATTTGTGAATAGTAGTGATATAGTTTGTGAAGAGTAGTAAGATAGTTTGAGTTGATTATTTCTTAGATTTTGGAAAAGTAGAAAGAAAATGTTGAGTACAAAATATTATAAAGTTAAAACATTGATAGAATATAGTTTTATAATATTATTTTTGTTTGAAATTTTGAAAAAGTTGAATTATTTTTTATTTTTTGTTTGAAAGTTTGGAAAATTTGTAATGACTAGTTTAAAAAAGTTGTAATAATTAGTTTGAATGTATTTGTGTTTGAGTAATGTTTAGGAAAGAGATGGGAGGAGAATTTTGGGATGAAATTTTTTTCCAAACAAGCCCTTAGAGTCCTCTCTTGGCCAGTTTTCTGAGCTTTCTTGCCTCCAGTTCTCAAAGTCCTTGCAAGTAGTATCTCACGAGCTTTTTTGTTTGATTTCATAGTCATTTGATAGGTCCAAAGTTATTTTAACCATGGAAAGGTCATTCTGGACGATAACCGGATAATATGTTGTATTTTGGACTTTTGACCAAGTAATGGACAGATCTTGGTCTGAACTTTTTATGGAGTGTTGTCAACATGTCTATATGAATGTTTGTTAAGGATTTTCTGCATGCTTAAAGTTTTTTATGAAATATATTCTCTGATCTAGAAACTTAGAAACTGGAAGGAGAAAACAATTTTATGTTTTAAGAAAGTTTTGATCTTTTGAGGTCTAAGCTTACTCCATTAGCTTTCATAATTTTCTTTGATGATACTAAACCTTTCATCTACATTTTAGGATGTTAGGTTGAATATTTTTAGTGTTAGTTTCAAAGATATTAATTTTTATGCAAGAGAATACTCAATTAGGTCAAAAGTTTGATGTTTTCGACTAGATCCATGTTTTGGTTTATTTTTAGCCATATGATTTTAAGTTTAATGCTTGGATCTACTTTGGGACACTTTTTCAACCATATGATGTTGTTGGTCTAAATATTTCATCAAGGTATGTTTTGGATCAAGTGTTTGATCAAAGCAAAGTTTAGAAAAAATCATGTTTTCCACTGAGTGTTGGAGCCGAGTACTTCAAGTGAGATTTTGGGATTTTTGGTGACTTTTATATATTGATTCAAAGCATGTTAGTTCTTAGGAATGTGTTATGAACATGTTAGAATAAATTTTTGGATTTTTGGAAGTTCTTTAAGTTTTTTGAAAAAGGTCAAAACCTTGAGAAGGGTTTGTATTGTGGTTAAAAGTTTGGATCTTTTGCTTAAAACTTTTTATGTTTATGAGAAGTAGATTTTGTTGGGTGTTTTAAGAATTTTTTTAAGCTTAGAATATAATGATCTTTGTTGCAAGATTTTGGTTTGATCATAACATTTAGAACTCCTACTTATAGTTTCTTGTGTTTCGTACTTTGCCTCGTAAAATGCAACGATCATTGTGAGTTAGCTTCTAACTTATTGTCAAATCAATTTCGCTACAGGCAGGTTACATTGCACACGAGAGTTGCACAAGATGTCATGTTAGGGTGTTTTAAAAAAATAAAAAACATAATAAAAAATAGAAAAAAGAATAGGAAATACATGAAAAATAAATACACGAGGAGGGAAAGACGCAGTTCTTGTTCTCAATCACATGTCTAGCATTTTCGACCCTAACATTTCATGGTCGCAGGTCATCGTCAGCATTATCTCTGGCAATTTTCAACACTTCATCTCTACCAGTCTTTATCATCATCTGTTATAAGTGGGTTCATTTCCTCCATCTATTAAAAAAAAAAAAAAACTCTCTTTCTATCATTGTAAAAACCAATCCCCCCTATCTGTCCGCCTCTGTTTCTCTCTCCCAACCAAAAATCCTCACAAATTCTAAGCAACGACTCTTTGTCCTGGACTTATCATTTGGTAATTATTTCTTTTCACTTACAAAGTTTTTCTTCAGTTTGTGATATTGGGTTTTCTTTTATGATAAAAACCAACTCATGATGGTTTCTTGGTCATTCAGTGCATGGGACCTGGGTCTGGGAGAAGAAAGTGGAGCCGGGGGAATGCGTGGAGCTAATGGAGGGTGATGCATTGAGGCTAGGTGGCTCCAACAGAGTCTCTAGGCTGCATTGGATTCCTTTGAGCCTCACGTATGATTTGGAAAATCCATTCTTGCAACTCGAGTTGCATGTGTCCATGACTAAGGTGAAAGCAGAGGAAACTTATCAGGCCTCACAACCTCTCTTAGCTTTACTATCACTACCCAATGGAGCAAATGAGGATAACTGCACAGTAGAACAAACCCATCACGGGGTCGCGGCATGGAGGAGGGAGATAGAGGGGGAGCACGAGATGAGTTTCAGAAATTGGGAGGGGAAAAAATTTAAAACGCACTGTATTGGTTTCCACGTAAATCTCTCGCGTTTATTTGTGCGCATCATGGTCTAACTCTCCTGCATACAAAGTTTTCCTTGTCAAGTTACTATGTATGTATGCTGGTAAGGAAACTATTGGTTATGTATTTATGTTATCATATATGTCATGCCATGTCACTACATGTTTACCAATTACACATTATACTCTATCACGAAATATTGATTTGTTGCACATATTATATTATGTCATGAAATAGTTATTTGTTACACATTTTGCCATGTTACGTAATGTTATCTGTTACACGTTAGGTCATGTCATGTAATATTGTCTGTTACATGTTATGCCATGTTATGTACTGTTTATCTATTTCATGTTACTCCAAGTCATTCATCTCACGTACATGTCATGTTACGTTGCGTCAGTCTATCTGTCCTTTCATTCATGTCATGTTATGTCTCGAGTTCAAAGTTTGTCTCCAAAAGAGTATTTTTCAAATCTAGTCATGTTACGTCCACGTACAATTAAGTTATTGTTCAGTTCATTGTTATTTTGAAACAATGTGGCAACCACATGAGACAAGACTATTCTATTATGGTAACCCTATGAGACAAGACTACCTTATTCTGGTAACCCCATGAGACAAGACTACTCTATTTATATAACCCCATGAGACAATATTACTCTATTATGGTAACTCTATGAGGTAAGACTACTTTATCATTATGATAACCCCATGAGATAAGAATATCATTATGGTAACCTCATGAGACAAGAACATCGTGGTAACTCCATGAGACAAGAATACATTTGAAGCTCATGTTATTTAACGTTAAGTTCATGTCCAAGTCAATTCACGTTAAGTGCATGTCCAAGTTAGTTCACGTTAGTTCATGTTATGTCAAGTCAAGTCTCTGTTCAATTCAGGTCATGTTCAATTTCAAGCTTAGTTTCACGTCACCTTTATTTCACATTCAATTCAAGCTCAATTCATCTTCAGTTCATGTTCAGTTTTATGTCATGTCTAGTTCACATAAGTTCAGTTCTTCTCATGTCAGTTCAAATCATATCAGTTCATGCCATGTTATATGTCAAGTAATGTCATGCTTATTTATGATTATGATTATGCATTTATTCTTTTACTACCATGTCTGCATTTGTAAACTATATGTTAAGTTATTTGTTGACATGCTAGGATTTGTAATCAAATCTCACCATAATATTCCCAACTACCATTCCCTCCCTAAATGGTAGATCATGTGCCAGGATCAAGTGATGGTAAAAGATCATTTGAAGGCACCAACTAGACAATGACGACATGATGCAGAGCTCATCGCTTCGATGCTACATTTCATCGATAGTATTATGGTGTCCTTGACCAAGTTGCACGAGCTATTCGATTGATCAGCCTAGTAGTTACCTTAGTTTCACATGTACTTAGGGAGCTCTGTCTCCAATACTCTTTATGTTACAAATCTGTTGGACAAGTACTGTAACCATTCGATACTAGCTACACAGTGAATTTTATGAAGCATGTTTATGTTTTGGGATATATTACTTCTGGTACATAGTATTGCTCAAAGAAAATAATTATCCGCTATGAATATTGCATATTGCTAAATGCATGCTAGGTGCATTTTATCATTAATTGTCATGAACAAGTGCCTCTTCACTTTCTCACCAACCAAACATCATGTATGTATCACCTATCTTCATCCAACCAACCCTATGAGTGAAGAAGGAAGCTGAGAATCCACCCAAGAAGAACGAGTTCGCACAGTAAGAACCACTCAAACCCCCCACTTCAACCATTTTCATCAACACACACGGCCAGTTAGAATGAATGGGTGAAGAAAGGTTTTGATCCGTAAGTTCACTTGCATAAACATCTTCGGGAAACTAGGGTTTTCACTTGAAAATAGTCAAACCTCCGCTAGCCAAACACTAACAAAAATGGGGCTCTAAGGAGGATGAAAGAATCAACCACTACTAGGATTGAGTTAGGATTTGTTTGTTTGGCAAAGCTTCGGTTAAGAAAGAAACGAAATCATGCATGGCGACACACACACCCACACTCACATACATACACACGCCATGCATCGTTAGTAACACCCCATGACCATGCCTTGTTAAGGAGGCAATATCATAAGGCCTAGGGCAACTTCATCTAGGCCAAGTACATGGAAACTATTCTAGCCATGTAAGAAGCTCCACAAACTATGAGGGAGTAAACCCTAGACGTGCCACACACACATACACCTACTCTGATTAGGGTTTTGTAATGTCACTACATCTAATAGTTTAAATTATATTTTCAGCTTGCTTGATCGTGAAACTTGTATTTCACTTTAAATATTTGGAAGTTGACTCTTAACCTACTCTTGGATAATATTTGTATATGAGGAGTGAACTTTGCATTATTATTAATACCATGTGATATTTGTAATGTTGCTATATCGATTGCATAAAAGGAATCTATGATATGGTGTGTCTTGTATTCAGTTTTCAGTAATGTTTGACATGCTTACATGTTTGTGATGTTTTGGCCAGGTATACTTGCATGATGAAGAAATCATTTCTTGACATGTTGAGCATCGATTGTTATTGCCCATGTTTCGTGAAAAGTGAATTGCATGTTCTAATATTTTTAAGCCGAACGGGGAAATGCTTTGGTGTGTTGTTTGATAACATGTCATGAATACAAAGTACACGGCATCTGCATATTAAAGTTTCATATGGAAGAAAAGAGTCCTAAGTTCATATCACATGCATTACGGGTTGCGCTTTGTTTTAAAAAAAAGTGTGTTACATGTTTTGTCACGATCCCAAATGCTAGGATGGGGGAATGTCGTAGTGGAACTCATTTGTCCACTCTAGAGTGCATAACATCTCAAGTGGCAACTCTTGCATCAACAAAATCAACGGACCTCGAATGGGTTCTTCTTAAAGGACTTCAGAGCAAGATAACACCTAACGCTAGTGAGTGCCATAAAATGGACGTCGTGGAGGCGAAGTGCGAATTTCCACATAATGATAAGTGCTCTGACGATGTCACTATAGGTCAAGTGTGCCAAGAAGTGATGCGATAACTAGCAGGGAGCCCACGGTGCATAGGGGAGCCTTGAGGTATCCACCTACACGTTATAAGAAGTATATATTATGAATAATATGTGTTAAGAAAGGATGATAAGTGTTTTTATGAAAATAAAGGTCAAACATGAATTTTTGTCACCAGTTTTTTGTAACGTATATGCAAGTGTTTAGGTCTCAAGTTAAGTACATGTTCATGCATACATTTTCATGGTTTGCCTTAATATGCTTATTTTATCTTCCTGTGTGTTATGTGTTAACTTATTGAGATTTTCCCAAATCTCACCGTGGTAGTTTCCACTACCATTCTCCATCTGGAATGGTAGAAGTTGTGACAGGTCAAAAGAGACCAATCATGGAAAAACGCAAGAGGCCAGCTCCCCCTGTAGTGAGAGAGGCCTCGAAGAGCCCTGAGCGCTCGACAGAGCATCTTTGGAGGATAGGCTAGAAGTCACTGACCAAAT
This sequence comes from Juglans regia, assembly GCF_001411555.2. Classification (NCBI taxonomy): domain Eukaryota; kingdom Viridiplantae; phylum Streptophyta; class Magnoliopsida; order Fagales; family Juglandaceae; genus Juglans; species Juglans regia. Next base: position 31,495,339 of record NC_049901.1, on the reverse strand, counting down.
CATCTGTGAAGTGCTTAAGTTGTTTGAGGACCTGCAAAAAATTATCAACAAGGACAAGGCAAAATAGCGAAGGTCTTGTAGGGTTTTGAGAAGAAACGTAAAAATGTTAAAAGAGGGAAAGGGTTATTGATTTTGTACTGTCTTGTATTTTGGGTGTTTAAACGATGAAGTTATTTTGGGAATATTTAGTTCTAATGCTACCATGATTTTGAAACAAATTGCTCTAAATCTTACTTAGTTTTATGTGAATTTTCACTGGGATTTATTGCATACTGTTAGAAACATTCAAGGAGCTTTCATCTTAACTATCATATATACGCGCGAGGGGGGGGGGTGTAAGCCTTGAGTTACAGGGGGGCTGGGGGCGTCACAGATGGTGGTATCAAAGCAATTACGTCTTTAGGTAAACCAACAAGTTGTCTTAGGGAAACATGCTACCAAATGTTAGGCTTGAATCTTTTAGCTATAGGTTTGAACTCTCGTAGTACATGATATAGAATGGTGCATGCTATGGGACAAGAAGCAAAGCTAAGATTTGCCCTATCATGAGAGTAGGACTGATAAGTTTTGACTTTGTGCATTTCAGGAGGAAAGAAGTTCATGGCACGTGGAGGACGTGAGGACATCTCTCTGAGCTCAAGTCACCAAGATGGAAAGAATCCTCCATTGGAAGGAGGACAAACAATTATGGAAGCAATCTGCCAAATGATGGAGTTTGTGCGGCACCAGATGGTGCAAGGGTAGAATGTTAGGCAAGAACCGCCAATATGAGGAATTGCGGATGTCCGTTTGATAGATTCTTAGTTTATTGGTACCCAAACTTCCTGGGGATGGAAGGAGCCCTGAGAGCCAATAACTAGCTTATCGACTTGGAGAGGACCTTTGATATTAGTGGATGTACTGAAGAACAAAAGGTATAGTATGCTAGACACCTACTTCAAGGGGAGGCTGGCATATGGTTGGAGGCCAAGCGACAGTTGTTGGTTCGAGAATTGGGAGATATAGCTTTTCTTACTTAGGAAAGATATTTAAGAAAGAAATAGATAATCGATTCTTTCTAGAATTGACTAAGCAACAAAAGGCGTTAGAGTTTACCAATCTACCCAAGGCAATCAAATGGTGGAACAATATGCAGCTCGATTGATGGAGTTAGGGAGGTTTGCGCTACACTTTATTGGTACCGAGAAGATGCAAGCCTAGAAGTTTCAAGGAGGGTTACAACCCTGAATCCAAAATCAAGTTGCATGTCTAAGGATTGAGAACTTTGAAGAGTTGGTAATGTTGCTTCGATAGAAGAGGCAGAACAACAAAGTTTGATCACTCAAGTCAACATCAAGCGGAAAAGCAGAATGCCCTACTCATCCGGAGGGAGTACGGAGAAGAAAAGAGTTCCCGCCACGATGGATAAAAGAAAGGGAATAATGGTCGGGAATTTGGCACCCGTTACACAACCAACTTGCCGACTGTGTGGACGAAGGCATAGCAGGTAATGTCGCTTAATCACTGCAACATGTTTTAGATGTGGTCAGACGAGCCACTTAATTAGAGATTGTCCGCATACCACGCCTAGAGGAGAAGCACCCCGTGGAAACCTAAGGACCCCAATAAATGCTAAAATATATGCCATCACTCTAGGAGAGGTGGATCTAGAGGTTGACGAAGGCACTGACATAGGAGTAATTACTGGTAATATCTCAAACTCTACATTGAATAAGTAGTAAGTGTGTTTCAAAACCCTAGATAAACTTAGTTATCTTGATAGGTAAGGTTAAATTGTTGCAATACACAACTTGTGCTTTATTTGATTCTAGAGAGCTCACGGCCTTTTGTATCTTCTAATTGTGTACAAAGATGTGGGTTGAATGCAGAGCCTTTGCCTTAGAAGGGTCTGATAGCTATTCTGGACGGAAAGGTAGTTGGTTGCACATGTGTAGTTAAAGATTGTTCTTTGGAGGTCACGGGCCTAATATTGAAAGTTGAGCTAATCGTCTTCCATCTAATGGAATTCAATTTGATCCTATGAATGGATTGGTTATTCTAGCATTATGCCAATATAGATTGTCAAAAGAGGGAGGTGATATTTGACCTACCTACCAGAGATAGGATCTGTTATATGGGGGAGACAATCGAGTTAGCTCTATTAGCCATGACCTGCCAAATCAAAAAGAGTATGGTGTAAGGAGCTACCGCGTATCTTTTGGTTGCAACAAATAAGACTGAGGAGCCAAGGGGAGTACAGGGAATACCTATGAGAAAACATTTTCCAAAGATTTTTACCGATGAGTTGCCCAAGTTATGACCAAGTTAGAAAATGGATTTCATTATAGAACTGATAACGAACTGGAGTTAGTAACGGCCCCTATGCACCAGGCACCTCGTAGAATGGCCCCGACGAAATTAAAGGAACTAAAGGTTCAAATAGAGGAACTCCTGGATAAGGGATTTATCTGACCTAGCTCATCCCCTTGGGGTGCGCCAGTCTTGTTTGTGAAGAAGAAAGACGGATCTATAAGGATGTGCATTGACTACAGGGAGTTAAACAAAGTAATCGTCAAGAACAAGTACCCCTACCATAGATCGATGGTCTATTGGACCAATTGCAAGGAGGTTCGGTATTCTATAAGATCGATGATCTATTGGACCAGTTACGAACTCGTTATTCCTTACGATTGGGATATCACCAACTCAAGATTAGGGAGCAGAAAATTTCTTAAACTGCTTTCCAAACTAGTTATGAACACTTTAAGTTCCTGGTGATGCCTTTTGGATTGAGTCACGCTCCAAAAGAATTTATAGACTTGATGAATCAAATTTTCAGGCAGTACTTAGATAGTTTTTTTGTGATCTTTATAGATGATATTTTGATCTATTTATGAGGTGATGAAGAACATAGGGAACACTTGAGGTTAGTATTGGAGACATTAAAGGAGCTCCACCTTTACGCCAAACTCAATAAATGTGAATTTCGGCTCCGAGAGGTGAAGTTTCTAGGACATGTAATATCTAGTAAGGGAGTAGTCGTAGACCCTACCAAGGTAGAAGCCATAACCGAATGGCAAAAGCCGATGAATGCCCATGAGATACGTAGTTTTGTTAGTCTAGCAGGAAGGATTTTCCAAAATTTTTGGACCCCTTACAACATTAACCAAGAAAAATGCTAAGTACACTGAAGCAAGGAATGTGAAAGGAGTTTTCAAGAGTTGAAGAGAAGATTGACCACAACCATAGTGTTAGCATTACCTGAACCTCATAAGCCTTATGTGGTCTATAGGGATGCCTCCAAAATGGGATTAGGATGTGTACTAATGCAGAAAGGACGAGTCATCGCTTACGCATCGTGACAACTCAAGGATCACGAACAGAATTACCCTACCCATGACCTGGAATTAGCTGCAATAGTCTTCGCATTGAAAATTTGGAGACATTACCTGTACAGAGAAAAGTGCAAAGTGTTCACTAATCATAAGAATCTCAAGTATTTGTTTAGTTAGAAGAACTTGAATATGAGGTAGAGAAGATGGGTTGAGACGATCAGTGATTATCAACGTGAAATAAAGTATCATCCCAGAAAGGCTAATGTGACAGCAGATGCTCTTAGTCGTAAGGCTCAAACAGACCCATCTCTACTGGCAAGCATGAGGAGTCTACTGATTTGGAGTCCGCCAAGGGATGTCATGTTGGCAACAATACAAGAGATTGTACCACTTAGCAATGTGCAGATCCTAGATGGAAAACAAAAGGTTGAGAACCTTAGTAAATTCCAGCAGAAGGTGCTAGAATCGGAAGGACCACAACATTTCAGTATTTGTGAAGATGGGATGTTGTGCTATAAAGAAAATAAGGTAATTCTCGCAGTTCCAGAGATAAAGGAGAAAATATTGAGGGAAGCACATTGTACCCTTATACTACTCATCCTAGTAGTACAAAGATGTATCAAGATTTGAAAGGACATTTATAGTGGGATGGAATGAAGAAGGATTAACAAAATTTGTGGTAAAATGCCCGGTTTGCCAACTCGTGAAAACCAAACACCAAAGGCCAGCATGAGAGCTACAATCGTTACCCATCCCAGAGTGGAAGTGGGAAGACATATCTATGGATTTTGTGGTAGGCTTGCCAAGGACATCAACTGGAAAGAACTCCATATGGGTGGTAGTTGACCGATTGACAAAGAGATCACAATCTCTGCCCATATCCAACATAGACTCTATGGATAAACTCAACAGGATATATGTTAAGGAAATAGTTTAACTGCACGGAGTACCCAATTCCATAGTGTCAGATAGAGATACGTGGTTTACTTCGAGTTTTTGGGAAAGTTTGCAAAGGTTGCAAGACACAAGTTTAAGGTTTAGCAGTGCATATCATCCATAGACAAACGGACAGACGAAACGTACGATATAGACGTTGGAGGATATGCTTTCCGCTTGTGTGTTGGAACTAAGTGGTGATTGAGAAGGACACCTGCCTTTATTAGAATTTGCCTACAATAACATTTTTCAGTCTACAATTCAAATGGCACCTTATGTGTTGCCCCCAGATTCCACTTGGGATCAGATAGACATCTGAAGCGTCAGACATGCAACACATGGTTACCTACCCCCGTTCATAACAATTAAAGATGCAATGTTCCTAAAATGTATCTAGCACTATGCAATATTCATAGCGAATAATTTTTTTTCTTTAGCAATACTATGTACCAAACTAAAAATATCCCAAATACTTAAAACATACTTTATACAAAAGGACATACTAATCAACTAAGATCATAAAGCTAATCCAAAATGACTATAATCAAAAGAGTACTGGAGATGCAACTCCATAAGTACAAGTAGTAATTTAAGTTAACTACTATACTATCATCGACGTCACATCATCGCTTAGTCGACCGTTTGTAGTTGGTCGATTCCCAACTCTTCTTCAGATCCTGTAACAAGATCTACCATTCGGGTGGTAATGGTAGTTGAGATTACCACAGTGAGATTTGATTACAAATCTCAACAAGTTAACAGAAAACCTCCACACAGGTTAATGATGCATGCATGGTAGTAAAAACATGAATGCATAATCAAAGTAATAAGTAATCATAGCATAACTTGACATACAAAATAGCATAACTGACATAACTTAAACTGAAATGTAAACTGAACTTGGCTTGCTTAAACTGAACTGGACTTAAACTGAGACTTGACATGAACTTGATTTGAAACTTTAGTTAACATGAACTTGGACTTGACTTGAAAGTTAACTGGACAAGAACTTGAACTTGAACTGAAACTTAACTTGACATGAACTTGAACTTGAATTGAAACTTTACATGAACTTGAATTGACCTCTTTACTTAACAAGAACTTGGACTTGAACTGAAACTTAACTTTACATGAACTTGAACTGACTTCTTTACTTAACATGAACTTGGACTTGAATTTTGACAATCAAAATGGTTTTGCCAGTCGTTCAGGAATAGTAAACAATCAGAATAATTCTGCCCAACATATGTCGTTAGAGATACTCAGATAACCAAAGTGATTCCATCACGAGTATTTTAAAACACGTACCCTAGCAATCAAAATGATTACACCAGGAGTACCTAGTAATACTCTCACAATTAGAATGATTTCGCCAGGAGTATCTGCATAACTAAACTTGAGCTGAATTCTAACAATCAAAATGATTTCGTTAGAAGTACCTCACGTGAATTACAAATGGAGATGCTCAAACAATCATAGTGATTACATCGTGAGTATCCTAGACATAACTGACTTGAAGGTAACTCAAAAGATATTACTTCCTTGAGATATAAACATTTCGTAACAAGGCATAACATGTAACAGACCACATACTTAACATTACATGCTTACAACAGTGAATATTATATGACATGACAAAAATCTAACATATGGCATACCTAAAAAGATGTACTTGCAATGTATAGTAAAACATGACAATAATATCTTGCGTAACAGATGCATAATTCATGACAAAATAAATTTTGTGTGGCAAATGAATATGTAATAACTTGGCATGGCACATAAGATAACATACATACATACATACACTGTAGTTCCTCTACTTGTCACCCATACATATTAAACTGATAGTAAGTTAAAAGCTAAATTACCTCGATCTTCGCGTTTTTAAGCAAAAACTCAAACGCGATCACGAGGAACTAAAAGTAGTGATTTCTAAAATTTAGAACTTAATCACTAACAATTAAAAATTTGGAAAAATACTAACTTAAAGCAAAATTGTCATTTTACTCTGTATATGTGGGAAAATGACCATTGTGCTCCTAACTTAAGGATTTTGTATCCTAACTCCAAAAATACCTAAATTTACATACCTCAAGTAAATTTTATCCTAAACTCAAATGTTAAATCAGAAAAATTTAAAACTAAACACAACCATGAAAACTCTATAGGGGCCAAAACATGCATAGGTTTTTTCCCTTGACTTTTGTTATAATTCACCCAATTTCAAAACTCATGATCAAACCAACTTTTTGCAACAAAGATCTTCATATTCTAAGTTTTAAAACATACTTAAACATCCATTAAAAAGAAATGTTAATGATCACCACCAAGCTTTTTAGTAAAAAAATCCAAACTTTTTAACCAAAAATAAACCCTGGAATCACAAGTTTTGACCTTATTCAAAACATCTCCAGGAATTCGAAGAAATTCAAATCTTACTCCTAACATATTCATAATATCATCCTAAGATCAACCATGCTTTAAATCATTAAAAAAATAATAAATAAATAAAATAAAAATAAAAATCATCAAAAATCACAAAATAACACTTGGAGTTTTCGGTTCTACACTTAGTCCAAAAACAAAAACTTTTTCTTAACTAGTTTTGATCAATATCTTGATCTATGGCAAAAAGATGAGATCTTCAAACTAAAGCATCACATGGTTTAAAAATGTGTCCTAAAGAAGATTATCTTTGAAACTAATACTAAATATCTTTAAACCAACATCCTAACATGAATATAAAAGGCTTAGGATCATGAAATAAAAAAAAAATATCAAACTCATTGGAGTAAGATTAAACCACGAAATATTCAAACTTTCTCAAAACAGAAACTATTTTTCCGCTTCGAGTTTCTAAGTTTCTATATATAAGAAAATATTTCATAAAAAGCTTTATTCATGCAACAAATCCTTAATGAACATTTATAAACACATGTTAACAACACTCGATAAAATTTTCGGACCAAGATATGTCCATTAGCTTGGTCAAAAACTCCAAAATATAACACATTTTCCAGTTTAATGCCTAGAATGACCTTTCCATGGTTTAAACAACTTTTTACTGACCAATGATAACGAAATGAAACAAATAAGATATTCATGAAAACTAGACTCAAATACGAACAACTTTTATGAAGACGTAATTGCAAGAAATTACTTACAAAAGGTCGTAAATGGCCATGAAAATGACTTAGAAAACTGCCCGAGAGAGCGCTTTTGGGTTTCTCTCTAAGAACGGGGTGAAGAAGTGATGAAATGAAAGAAATGGTGCCTTGTACACCTCTAGACTTCTGGAGGGTGAGATATGGCTTGAATGACCCTTGAGGGATAGTGTTTAGGTCACAAAAAGGCAAGAATAGTGGAGGGGGAGTGGGATGTTGTTGCTGCTTTCTAGAGGTGGATTTTTTCCTCACATCAAGGGACTATTTGGGGCTATTGAGGGCAGAAGTTGATCTTCCAAGTTGGGGAGGAAACTTCCTCAAGAAACTTTGCCAAGGTGGCCAAATTCGTGGGCCTTGGTGGGCCTTAACCAAGTGGGCTTCAATTTGGGCTTCAAAAGGGGTTTAGTTAGGGTTTGGGATGCTATCAAGCCCAAATCTAATTCTTCTTAGCCCAATCAAATTTTCAAGGTTTAAAAGGTTGGATAATTATGTCATAACAAGAATTTGATGAATTAATAGCATGTGAAAGTGATTTAATTAAGTGATTAAACACATGCTAGAAATCGAATAAAAAAGGGTTTGGAGGCCAACTTTAGGATTTGGGGAAACCATTAGGATTTCGGTTTCAACCAAAATTTTAGGGTTTCAAATGTATTCCAAGAATTTAGGATTTCACTATCGTTGAAACCCTCTTTGGTTCGGCACAATTTGATTGATCAAATGGAAAACAGGATTTTGCTTAGGTGGCTTGATCTCATACCTTGTGTAACGCCCCGGTCCCGCAGGGATCGAAGAGTTACTCCCTATAACTGAAAACTCACAATTCATCAATGTATTTATAGACTCTAAAATATAAAGTCATCAGAATACTACAGAATTTCTAAATAAAAATCCGCCACTTCTCAGAAATCTTCTGAGTAAACCACTATGCTTAAATAATCATCTCACCGATGCTCCATAATCATGATCCTTAGCTGGACTATTCAAAATCATCTGAAAAATATATGGAGATAAGGGGTGAGTTATCAACAACTCAGTAAGCAGAGAACATATACTAGTGTGTAAACATGAGCAGTTACAGAAATCGGAATGCAGAACAAAACATTTTCACTTTCAGAATGCGGAAGCAAAACATGTTATAAAAAATATCAGAGCGAAAATTTAGAAATATTCTCATTCAAAAATATTCTTTGGCATAGCATAAATGATCATCATCATCATCAGAACATCATATCAGAACAGAAGCCATGTATAACCCCCGTGGTAGGGTTGTGCATCTGCGGATAGCCAAGCAAAACATAAAACACTATGTCACCAAGGTGTGCACTCAAAACAGAGACCACTACTATAACCTGTGGCAGGGCCGTATCCACTATTATTACCCGTGGTTGGGCCGTATCCACTATTATTACCTGTGGTTGGGCCGTATCCACTATTATAACCCGTGGTTGGGCCGTATCCACTATTGTAACCCATGGTTGGGCCGTATGCCACTATTATCACCCGTGGCAGGGCCGTAACTGAACAGAGCGGAAACAGAATCAAACTCAGAATTAGAGAGTCATGCCAAAGGTTTTCAGAAATCACGTCTTATCATATCAGAGTACAAAAAATATTCATAACTGAACAAAATCATAACACAACATAATTTATGCACAAAATTTCATATTCGCTCTCTTTTTCAAAGTTCAAAAACAGAATGTCAAAAATAAACTCATGTCTACACCAGTCATTACAGAAAATAATTTCTTCTTAAACAGAATCTCATGAGTAATGCAGAACAAATAACTGAGGCAGTCCAAATTTCTTTTCAACATCAAATATGTATATTTTCCAAAAATAACCTCAGCTCATTTTATTTTAAATGTAAAGTCTAGCATAGGAACCCCGCTTACCTGAACTTCTTAGCTTTTTCGGAATTCCTCAAAAACGTCAAACAATAATTAATCGTCACCAATAAAATAATCACGTAATTCTCATAAATTTTCAATTAATCACGTATTTCGATATTTAATCCTAAGCTTATAAAATAACCTATTTAATTCCTCAAAACCTAAAATTACAAATCATCACTTTCTAAAATCGCCAATGCTAACTTAATACTATGACTAAAACATTTAAAAGTCAGACCTATTTATTATTGAAAACCAACTATAAAGTTTAATACTGGATAATATAATTATTCCAAAATATTTTTAAAAAACCCATAACAATTTTAAATAGACTAAAACATATCTAAAATGTAAAAATAACATTACACCAATATTGTTTACTAATAAAATAAATCTTTACTTAAATAACATATTAAAATACTTAAGTGATTTTTTGTAATCATAATTATATAAGAGTGTACCAATACATAATAAGAATTTTAAAGCACATTAATATAACACTTAGTAAAAGGGCACTAATGTAATTTCCTTCATTTCTTTGAAAACCAATAAAACCTACGGAAAACAAAATAATGTGCATGGCAGGGCTTGCTCATGGAGGGAAAAATCAAGCGGCAGCGTGCGCTGGCTGGGCTGGGTAGGCAGTGGTGACGCGGCTGGAGAGCAGGCATGCGGCGGACATGCTGTCAAGCTGGGTTAAGCATGGGAGAGGGAGAAAATGGATTGTGAGAGACAGAGAGACCGAGAGGGAGATTATGCACGATGTGGCGTGCATGGAGGCTTCGGACGATGGCGCTGGACATCACTAGGCAGTGGAGGACTGATTTCCAGAGGGTGATAACGGCCCGGGGCAGAGGTGGCGACGGCTGCACGCAGCAACCCTCCTAGTGGTTGGGCAGCCCGTAGAGGAGCCTTACGCAGCGGAGAAAAATGGCTCTGTTTTGATGATCAAAAACAGGGGATGACTTCTCGTGGCTGCCAGTGGTTGGCATCGTGTGCATGGTGCAGATACGGTGGCTTACGGTTGCACGAGTGGCTGGGCAATGACTGGTGGCTTCTGCCGTGCAGGGGAAAGACTCGCACTGGGTGGTTTCCATTCGGCTGAGTGCACACGGCATTGGCTTTTCTGATGCAGTAATGCTAAGCTGCATCTCGGGCTGGCTCGCTTGCGACAGTGGAGCAATGGTTGAAGACGGTAGCAGCAGCTGGAACTCAGTGGAGGGTTTGATGGAGGTTGAGACGCAGTGCAGTCCTGCTGCGAACGTACGTGCGTGGTGGAGGCGTTGGGCTGATTTTCGATCGGTGGGAAGAAACTGAGGGTGTTGCGGCTTTGTGTTTTGCAGAAAGTATAAATATATATATATATATATATATATATATAAAGGTGATAGAACGTAGAAAGAAACCCTAGAGCCATAGGAGACATGTGTGCGGACGAGAAAAGAAAAAAAATCATGCGTGTGCATGGAGTGGATAAAGAAAACATTAGAGACGTGTGTGATCATGCATGCCGTGGGCAAGAGGGAAACTTAAGTGGAAAAAAAAAATAGACGGAAAGAAATGAAACGTGCAGAAGTTAACGTAGTTAACGTGTGAAAAAAAAAATAAAAAAATAAAAAGAATAAACTAAAACAAAATAAATAAATAAAACAAATTGAGCTTCATTGGATCCGGGGGTTACACCTTGATTCTTTCACAATCCATCTCATTGTCCCTCTTTGTGCCAAGTGTCCAATACTATTCACCAAGTGTAGCTAAGATCCTGCCAAGTTTCTAAATAAAACTTCTCTAACCTAACTTGGACATTCGACTGTGATTTTGAAAACACTACACTAGATGCTACTATAGAGGTTACTATTCACTCCTAAAAAGTGAAACATAAATTATGCATTGTAAAACCTAAATATTCATACAAACCAAACTATGAAATTCATTTATTGCAATCCGATCCCGAAGTGCCTCGACAAAAGTAAAACGCGTTTTCGAACAAGTGTTTCGTCCAAAAACTAAAAATGAGATTATTGCGCCATAAAATCCTAAATAATCAACTGAGTCTATTCGTGAAGACCATATCTCAATCTGACACTTCTAACTACATCAAATAAATAAAATTGTACTTCTAACACCATAGTGAGTGATAAATCTGGCTATGCTGATAGACTAAAACCTACGTGATTGGTCGAATCATGAAAACTTACGGTGTTTACACAAGGTTCCTAAAACCTATAGAAATTTCACCATTGAATTTCTAGTGGGTTGTTACACCTTACGAGGCATTATACGGAAGAAAATGTAGGTCCCCATTGTATTGTAACAAAGTCGAAGAAAAGAAGATACCAGGACCCGAATATCTACAAGAAGTTCAAAAGCAAGTAGCTTTGATCAGAGAAAGGATGCAGGAGGCCTAGAACCGACAAAAAAGCCACGCCGATAATCGATGCAGAAGCATGGAATATGTTGTAGGAGATTGGGTGTATGTTAAGGTATCGCCAATGAAAGGAGTGGTCTGATTTGGTAAGAGAGGGAAGTTGAGTCCCCGGTATGTAGGACCTTATGAAATCGTGGAACAAATTGGATCTGTAGCTTATCGATTGGATTTGCCAACCGAAATGCAGGGAATACATGACGTGTTTCACATAACTTCTCTAAATAAGAGCTTCGGAGAAAGATGACCAGACGTGATGGAGCCCAGCAGTATTCAACTCCAACCCAACCGATCATATGAGAAATGGCCTGTGCAGAATATCTCTAGTTAAAGTACTTTGGAATAATCTAAAGAAGCAACTTGGGAAAGGGAGGATTTTATGAGGACTAAATACCCTCATTTAATTGTTTGCTAGGAATTCTGTGTCTGACTGATTATACTCTAGCATGTTTGAATAATAGACTTTGACTGATTTTCTGATTCTTATCATTGTTAGTAACCTTATGTGCACATACCATACCCTTAATAACAGGACATGGCACGAACTAGAAAAACGGTACGTATGTCCACATTGTCAGTAGCCAGAATTATAGAAATGCGAGAGCGTAGTCGTAGAAATCAGCATGAAGGAAGAGATCGAATGATGGCACCTCACTGGTAGCAAATGGAGAAATTTCAACATCATCACACTAATGTGGTGGATGTGGATTTTAGAGGAAATATTTTCTACGACGAGCGTTACCACATGAAGAGCGGCAACCCCCACACGACATGTTAATGTGGAAGGATGCTACAAGGATGTGTTTGGTAGGGCTTAATCAAGGGGCAGAGACTAGTCACGCTGCAGAAGCTCGTGCCAGTAGATATATTCCTTTCGAGACCTTACATACCTCTACGGATCGTATTCGTCTCCCTAAGGAAGGCTCGCTAACAGAAAAGGTGGATGAAGTACCATCCCCCTCATCATCTGAGCATTCCATGGCAGCCAATAAGAGAGGTACAATTTGAGTATAATCAACATCCTTATTCTTGTAGCAAGTTGTTCTCAGTTGATGATTACGATGCCGATTTCGAGTACGAAATCTTTTCTTAAGGGTGACGACCTGACTTTTTTTTTTTTTGCCAAAAGTTTTGCTTATTAATTTATTTTAATTTTTAGTTCAACTAGTATTTCTGGCCCAATGTTTGACTAGCAGGAGTCCTGAGGAGATCACTTGGGCCTAATAGCCTATTTGTCCAAGCCCATTTGAGGGTATTCGGCCAAGGGAAGGGTAATTAGGGGAATAGGCAAAACCCTAACTAGGGTTAGAACTTAGGGCATGGTGGCGCAAACTTGGAAGAGGAAGGGTTGTTTTGCTCTTTCCCTAGTAATTCCATCATTTGAACCTACGGAAAAGGCCTTCTTGGTAAGCATCTTGTTGACACTTGGAAACCATGCCTGAGGACTTCTAGAAGAAGCCAAAAGAAAGAGTCAGCTCACGTAGGGCACGCACCCCACTCACCCATTCACATGCCACTTGGCACACATGCTAGTGCATCCCTTGGACGCATTGAACCTAGACTCAAAAGTGGGAGAAGAGGGAGAGGCGCATAGGAGATGTCAAGAGTCACCTGCACAAGTTACCAAAAGGCCTTAGTGTTTCAGCCAAGAGGGCTTCACGCCTGCCAAGGGGAGGCCAACCAACACTTACCCAAGCGTCATGCATGCACTAGGCTTTGGGGCGTTCTAGAAGGAGGTGATGATTGGGAATAGAAAGAGATGCACGGGGAAAAGGAAAGGATGCATGGCAGACACGCACACACACCCACCAAGGTTCTAGATGAATCCCTATGAGGGAAAAGCAAGAGATGGATGGCAAGGGGACACAAACACACACCCTTACATGCCACTTGCCACTTGGCAAGCATCCACACACCTAAGAAGCCAAAGTCTAGGATTAGGGTTTTGTCAAAAGACCAACACGCCCCTAAGGTTCAATGAACCTAGACCACTTTGTGCCACATGCCAAATGGCACTTAGGGAATTCTAATTTCTTAAGCAAAAAGGGAAAGCCATTTGTCACTCAAGCTACAGAAGCCACTTGGACTTCCCAAGAAAGGAGAAGGTGAAAGGTTTCGGCCAAGGCTATGGGACTAGTGACACATAGCACTCACTCATGCATCCAAATTTTGAGATTCTCTATGTCATGGGGAAGTGGGAGCTCGGTGATCTATATAAAGGGAGGCTCAAGGGTTGATGCCCAAAGGGGACACTATGCTAATTTCATTTCCAGATTCTCTCTCTCTCTCTCTCTTTCTCTCTCTCTCTCTCTCTCTAACCTTGGAAAGAAGCTCATCTCTCCACTTTCTCACGATTTCTCACTAACCAAACATCGTGTACGTATCACCTATCTTCATACAACCTACCCTACAAGTGAAGAAGGAAGCCAAGAATCCATCCAAAATGAAGGAGTTCGCACTGTAAGAACCACTAGAACCCCCTACTTCAACCATTTTCATCCTCACACACGCATCCACTTAGAATGAATGGGTGAAGCAAGGTTCAGATTTGTAAGTTCACTTGCACAAACACGCTCAGGAAACTAGGGCTTTTACAAGAAAAGAGCCAAACCTTCACTAGCCAAACACTAATAAAAATGGAGCTCTAAGGAGCATGAAAGAATCGGCCACTACTCAGATTGAGTTAGAATTTGTTCATTTGGAAAACCTTCAGCTAAGAAAGAAAAGATACCATGCATGGCGACACATACACCCACACTCACATACATGCACACGCAATGCGTCATTAGTAAAACACCATGATCACACCTTATTAAGGAGGCAATGGACAGCATACAACCTAGGGAAACTTCATTTAGGCCAAGTACATGGAAAGCTATACTAGCTATGGAAGAAGCTCCACAAACCTTGAAGGAGTAAACCCTAGACGTGACACACACACATACCCCTACTTGGATTAGGGTTTTGTAATGTCACTACGTCTAATAGTTTAAATTATATTTCCAGCTTGCTTGATTGTGAAACTTGTATTTTGCTTTGGATATTTGTAAGTTCACTCTTAACCTACGCTCAGATAATGTTTTTATATGAGGAGTGAACTTTACATTATTATTGATATCATGTGATCTTTGCAGTGTTGTTATATCGATTGCATAAAAGGAATCTATGATATGGTGCGTCTTGTATTCAGTTTTAAGTAATGTGTGTCATGCTTACATGTTTGTGATGTTTCGGCCATGTATACTTGCATGATGAAGAAATTTTTTCTTGTTATGTTGAGCATCGATTGTTATTTCCCATATTTCATGAGAAGTGAACTATATGTTCTAATATTTTCAAGCCGTAACATGAAATGCTTTGGTGTGTTGTTTGATAACATGACATGATTATAGTACACGAAAACTATATATTCAAGTTACATATGGAAGAAAAGAGTCCCAAGTTCAAGTCACATGCATTTCGGGTTGTGCTTTGTTTTCAAAAAGAAAAGTTTGTTACATGTTTTGTCACTATCCCAAATTCTAGGACGGGGGAATGTCCTAGTGGAACTCCTCTGTCCACTCTGGAGTGCATAAAATTTGAAGTCGTAACCCCAAGGTCAACGAAGCATAGTCGGCAAACCTTGAATGGGTTCTTCTAAAATGACTCTGGAGCGAGGTAGCATCTAACACTAGTGGGTGCCATAAGATGGATGCGGTGAAGGCAAGTTGCATACTGCCGCGTAATGATAAGTGCTCTGACGTAGTCACAACTAATCAAGTGGACCAAGAAGTAATGCAATAACTAGCAAGGAGCCCATGGTGCGTAAGGGAGCCGTGAGGTGTCCCACCTTCATGTTATAAGAAGTATATGTTATGAATAATGTGTTAAGAAAAGATGATTAAGTGTTTTTCTAAAAAGAAAGGTCAAACATGATTTTTTGTCATCGGTTTTCTGTAACATATACGCATGTGTTAAGGTCTCAGGTTAAGTACATGCCCATGCATACATCTTCATGGTTTGCCTTTATATGCTTATTTTATCTGCCTGTATGTTATGTGTTAATTTGCTAAGATTTTCTAAAATCTCACCGTAGTAGTTTTCATTACCATTCCCCCCACCCGAAATAGTAGAAGTTGTGACAAGTTAAGAGACCAATTATGGGAAAATGCAAGAGGCCAACTCTCCCAATAGTCAAAGAGGCCCCGAAGAGCCCTGAGTGCTCAGCGGGAGCCATCTTTGGAAGATAGGCTCGAAGTCGCCGACCAATTCATCTGCGAAGTGCTTAAGTTGTTCGAGAACTTGCAAAAAATTATCAACAAGGACAAGGCAAAATAGACAAGGCCTTGTAGGGTTTTGAGAAGAAACGTAAAAATGTTAAAAGAGGGAAAGGATTATTGATTTTGTACCCTCTTGTATTTTGGGTGTTTAAACAATGAAGTTATTTTGGGGATATTTAGTTCTAATGGTATCATGATTTTGAAACAAATTGCTCTCAATCTTACTTAGTTTTATGTGAATTTTCACTGTCATGTTTTGCATACTGTTAGAAACATTCTAGGAGCTTGCATCTTAACTGTCATGTATGAGGGTATGTAGTCTTAAGTTATATGTCCCGAGGCTTCAGTCACCGTCCAATTTCAAGTGGGGGCTGGGGCGCCACAAAACCTAGGAGGCTCATCAGCCCAATAAATATAGGAACTCTTAAATAGTACTGATCATTAGAGATTGTATATAGTGGAGTATGTAACCATAGAATAAATCTTGTGTTGTACTTATCAACTTCTCATGTTAACGCCTATATATTTTCATAAATGCGAACGGGGTAGTTATTACATAGCGTTACAAAACTAGTCTCATATATATACTTTCTTACCCAAACAACATTACGATTCCTTCGAATGTATTACACAGCTTGTGTTCTTCTTTGTACACCCACAACGTTATAAAATTATGCGCACATAAATAGATATAGGGCTGGAGCCAAAACTTTTAGTTTTTATGGTTTTTACACAAGGAAATTTTTATTATAGTTAATTTTGCCCCAAAGAAAAAATATTTTTATAATATTGCCTCCCTATTTTGTATATTTTTCTGATTCTGCCAATGCAAAGCAGCCTAAAAGTAGGTTCCAATCTCACCAAGAAGTTCTCAATCTCCATTTGTAAACAAGCCATATTGTTTTTAATACTTAAATAGCTTTAGATTATTAATATGATCTTAATGATTAAAGATTTAATCTAAGTTAGCATTCAATAGTCCTAGTTATTTTGATACAGTCAATTGTTAAAATTCTAAATACCATTGATCCAAAAGTAACTTCGTTGGAGGATGATCTGGTTAGACTTGTTTGTAAGAATATAACACTGACATTTATTCAGTTCCACCAACAATAACATTCTCAAAAAAAAAAAAAAAAAGTCTACGCCCTTGTCTTGGACTTCAAAATCCTATATGTTTCTAACGTGTTTCACCGCCAACTGATTTCGATGGCTAACTAGCAACAAAGAAAAAGGGTGGCCCGGTGTGCCTGTTGCATCTCTGATACCCAAGTTAGAAATATGTGTGTATTACTGGGCAATATGGAGTCTAAATCTGTTACCTCGAGCTGCTAGTGTTGGTCCCTAGGAGCATTAGCATTGGATTATGCAAATGCAAATATAAAATTTGCATAATATGACATGATTTTGCATTTGATTATTCCACTCAAAACTTATTCTCATATTGGATTATCCATCTATTAGTCAAAATAATAATAAAATATTTTAAATTTAATAATTTTTTTCAATTTTTTTGTTCCATTAATTTTTTTTCTAAATTAAAAGCTACATGAAAATATTAATGTTATACAATATGAGACTTGGAGTATACAACCATTCATGATACAAACATTAATTGAAAAATTAATACAATCGTTCAGTATACAACAATTAATGCTCTTAATGCAACAGGGAAATTTTGGGTCCAACAATTACTGCCATTAATGCAACATGGAAAAAAAAGGAAAAAAAAAAGTAAGGATAACGAAAACAAATGGGAGAGGAAGAAGATGTGGGAAGAAATGAAAAAAAAAATAAAAATAAAAAGAGAGAGAGAGAGAGTTCAGTAGAAGCCACAACCGAGGGAAGAAATAGAGCTTGGAAGGAAAAAATATTTTTTATTCTCTTTGGTCATGCTAGAGTGACTATCAAATATGACCTAAAGAACTAATTTATTGAAACTAAAAGTCATTCATTTTTCATTTGCATAATCCAATACAACATATTTTGGGATTCTATTAACCAAACCCTCCATTGGATTTGCATTTGCATAATCCAATGAGAGTGCTCTTAGGGGTAGATTGTTGCTGAATAGGACATTTTATTATTTCCTCAAATCTCAGGGTCATGATCGCTAGATTCCCGGAATATGATTTTAGAAGGAAATGATTGACATATCGAGGATACATATCTCAAATATCTCGTTGTTCCCTTAGGGGTAAATATCTTCGATCAGTGACACTACATTACCATATTCTGGCCAATTGAAGGACACTCCATGCCTAATTAATGAAGATTATTAGTTAGGGGTTGCAATTACACGTATGCGCAGAGGGAAGGGAAATGAGAAATAGATGATTAATAAAAGTCGCAATTAGTTAGGTCTGTTAAAGATATAAATAATAAAATTTACAACTTCACATCCTCTTAAACTTTGGAACAAATGTTGATTTTACATGGTATCAGACTAGAGATCCTGAGTTTGAATTCTAACTCTACATTTTATCCGATTTAGTTAAATAGTCCATATGTTGGATCTGGTTTTTTAGGCAGAGTTTGGCTCACAGTGATGGTATTGTTAAATATGCCTATCACAAATGAAGGTAAGAAAAGAATCAATTCACTCAGTTGAAGTAGATGAAGTAGATGTAACCGTTCCAGCAAAATCGCTAATCATGAATAACTGTACCTTAACATACGATTTCTTCAATAATGTCAAAACCATCTTTCCATACAACGAAAGCCAAGATTGAACACAACCCAAAACTAGGCATGGCCATCCCAACGGTCAAATATTAAACTAATCAACAATCTTCACATGAAAATAGACCCCCCTCTGTTAGAAATGTAAAAACAGTGTATGTAAATCACCAAGAGAAAAACAATGGAGGAGGTTTTGAAAGGGTTGAATTTCTATATTTCCTTGTGTATTTATGTCTATACAGAGTGTGGCTATTTATAGCATTACATGAATATCACTAGCATACAAAAGGGCACTGTTGTGCACACTACTAACCAACTTTGTTTTTACATAAATGAAAAAGGAGCATATGACAGACAAAGGATAGAGTTATGCATATAAAACAAAACTTCATGCTTCAGAATTTTCTTCTCTCATTCCCCTTGGTTCGTCCTTTTTCTCTTCTCTGCTAACTTGACATCCAGTGCTGATGTGGGTGAGAGTGATTGTTCTTGCCTTTCCAACTCAGCAGCTCCATTGCTCTTCAACAGCCCCCCGCGAGATGGAGAGTAGATATCTGCTACTCCCATCTTGAGCATGCAAGAATAGAAACTTTGGGAGTCCAAAGCTTTGGTTAGTATGTCTGCCATTTGTGATTTACTAGATACATGTTTTGTAACAATGCTTCCTTCTTGTATCTTGTCTCATATTAGGTGGCAATCAAACTCTATATGCTTGGTTCTTTCATGGAAGACAAGGTTGGTGGCTATGTATAAAGCTGACTTGTTATCACAGTAAAGGAAAGCAGCTTGGAAATGTTCAACTTGTAAGTCCTCGAACAAATATTTGAGCCATGTGAATTCACAACATAGATTAGCCATAGCCCTATACTCTGCCTCTGAGGATGATCTGGAAATAACATGTTGTTTCTTGGACTTCCAAGACACTAGTGATTCACCAATTAACTCACAATACCCTATCACAGACCTCCTGCCATCAGGACAAGCTCCCCAGTCTAAATCATTGTACCCATGTAGCTGTAGCTTTGAATTTCTTAGATAAAATAACCCTTGGCCTGGTGCCCTTTTGATGTATCTTAGGATCTTGTGTGTTGTATATAGATGTGGGACCCGAGTGCTATCCATAAATTGACTTAATACCTGGACTGCATATGAAATATCAGGCCTAGTTATTGTCAAGTATAGCAATCGAACAACTAGCCTTCTGTAAATTGTTGGTTCTGGGAGCAGCTCTCCTTCCTCCTTGCTCAACTTCATGTTTTGATCCATAGGGATTTTAGCCGGTGTAGACCCAATGGTGCCTGAGTCACTTAGAATGTCTAGAGCATACTTCCTCTGGCATATATGAATCCCATCTTCATACCTGGCCACCTCAATTCCATGGAAAAATTTCAACTTGCCTAAGTCTTTGATTCTGAATTTTTCATGAAGGGTGGTTTTGAGATAGTTAATGCTTTCAATGCAATCACCAGACACTATAATATCATCCACATATACCAAAATGGCTGTGAATGAACTTTTAGTGCTCTTGGTAAACAGGTTGTAATCAGCTTTAGACTGTGTGAATCCTTGTTCAACAATAAAATTTGAAAGCTTAGAATACCATTGTCGTGATGCTTGTTTCAATCCATATAAACTCTTATTTAATTTGCACACTTTCTTACTATCATCATTGGAATAACCGGGAGGAAGTTCCATATACACCTCCTCATCTAACTCACCATGCAAAAATGCATTGTTTACATCAAATTGGAAAAGGCCCCATCCCTTTATTACTGTTACAGCCAAGAGGGTTCTGACAGTGACAAGTTTAGCCACAGGTGAGAAAGTCTCATGGTAGTCTAGTCCTTCTTGTTGGGTGTATCCCTTTGCTACTAGTCTTGATTTAAGCCTCTCTACAATCCCATCAGCTTTAAACTTAACCTTATAAACCCATTTAACCCCCAATTGCTTCCTTATCCGGTGGTAAATTAACTAAGGCCCAAGTGTTATTAAGTTCAAGAGCGTCAATTTCAGCTCTCATGGTTGTGCACCATTCAGGTGAATTTTTGGCTTCTTGATAAGTTCTAGGTTCAGGTTGGGATGTAATTGAGGCAACAAAAGCTCTATGCACATTGGACAACTTTTCATATGAAACACTACCACTGAGAGGATAAGCATTATCTGAGGGATTCTTGCCTTTCTGTTTGTCCAGCATTTGAGATGGGTGAAGAGAGGTCGCCTGCTGACATATGAAATCCTGCAAGTGGGAAGGTGCTCTTCGAACCCTTGTTGACCTCCTAGGCAAGTGACTGATAGGTGTGGTATTTGATGCATACTCATGAGTAGCAGAATATTAAGGGCTGGTTTCTGACTCAGTTTGAGAGAAAGTATCAAGAACTTCCTGTTCAGAGATGGTATTTTGAGAGTTTGCTTCAGTTTCTTGAGGAATGTTTGAGGTTGTGGTGATAGATTCTGTAAAAATGGTAGGGATTTGAGTAAAACTGATATTGTTTTGGTTTGATTCCACATGAGTGTCAATGAGGATTTTATTTTTGTAAGGGAAAACATTTTCATAGAAAACCACAATTCTAGAAACAAATATTCTCTTGGTTTCAAGGTCTAGCAAAGTATATCCTTTAATCCCAAAGGGGTATCCCAAAAACACACACCTCTTTGCTCTAGGGTCAAATTTATGCCTTCCATTAACAATGGTTGTAGCAAAAGCTAGACAGCCAAAAACTTTAACGTGTGTGTAACTGGGTTTCTTTCTGAACAGAATCTGATAAGGGCTTTTATTGCTCAACATAGGTGAAGGTGTCCTGATTATGATATGCACAACAGTTAAAATACAATGATTCCAATATTTTAAGGGAATGCTACTTTGGAATCTTAATGCCCTGGCTGTATTTAAAATATGATGGTGTTTTCTTTCCACCACAGCATTTTGCTGTGGTGTCTCAACACAACTTCTTTGATGTATGATGCCCTTTTTGAGATAAAAATCCTTCATGTTAAACTCCCCTCCATTATCACTCTGAATGGTTTTTATTTTGGTCTCAAATTGAGTCTCTATCATAGCACAAAAGCTTTGAAGGGTGGTGGTGGCATCAAATTTTAGTTTCAACATATAAGTCCAAGTGCATCTACTAAAATCATCCACAATAGTTAAGAAGTATTTTGAACCATCACTGCCAATTTCATTGCAAGGACCACAAATGTTACAATGTAATACAAAACACTTTTCTATTTTGTGTGTGCTTATAGGAAAGGGTAGTTGGTGGAGCTTGGCTAAAGGACATATGGAACAAAGTTTTTCACTAGGATTTTTTGAAAAATGAACATCACCATCTATATTAGAAACTGAGTAAGAAGAATGTCCTAGTCTATAATGCCAAACATCAAAATTTTGGTCATTGTTGGTGACTGAAGCAGAAATTGGGAGTGAAGATAATGGACTCATTTTGCCCAAGGCATCTGACAAGGCTGAGGGAGAGACTTCCCTTTGCAGTATATGGTACAGCCCTTGCCTCACTTCACCCATGCCAATCATCCTCCAAACTGAAAGGTCCTGTATGTAGCATAAATGAGGAAAGAAAATCAAACAACAATGAAGTGTTTGAGTTAGTTTTCTAGCAGAAATCAAGTTGAAAGTGAAGCTAGGAACACAAAGAGCATCCTAAAGGGTTAGAGAGTTTGTAATTCTTACTGTTCCTATGTGAGTAACAGCAGCTATATTACCATTAGGTAGAGCAACAGAATGAGAAGCTTGTGATTGAATTGAAGAGAACAGTGAGGGAGAATAGATCATGTGATCTGTTGCTCCTGTGTCAATGATCCAAGGATGAACATTTCCATCAGAAGATGAGGAAGCAAAAATGCTTTGAACATTGTTGGCAGAGGGGTTTGAGTGTAAAGGACTTGTGGCTGGTTTGAGCAAAGCCAGGAGCTGTAAGTATTGATCTTGGCTTAAGGACACTTGAGACTTGTCATTTACCAAATCCTGGGCAGAAGTTGGAGATGCAGTGGCTTGGTTTGCTGAAGATCTGTTCCTCCCATCAAACTTGTGAGTTGATGGGTATCCATGAAGCTTAAAACACTTGTCTGCAGTATGACCTGGAATTTGACAGTGAGAACAAACTGGTTTGTTTGGGTTAGCCTTAAAGCATCTTTCTAGAGAGTGTCCTGATATTTTGCAAAAAGAACAATAATATCGATCCCTCTTTTGTGTAGAAATGTTTGGTTTACCACCCTCCTTGTAGTTTCCTCGAGTAAACATTGCCATGGAGTTATGCACAAGTCCCTCAGTAGATATTTCCCTTCTTTTCTCTTCTTGTTGTATTATGGAATAAACCTCATTAAGACTAGGGAAAGGTTTGATTAAGAGGATTTGAGCTTTGATTCCCTTATAAGAATTGTGACGCCCACAAATTCCGCTTGGGATCGGACAGACATTTGAAGTGTCAAGACATGCAACACAAGGTTACCTGCCCCCGTTCATGACATATAAGATGCAATATTCCTAACATGCATCTAGCATTATGCAATATTCGCAACGGATAATTTTTTTCTTTAGCAATACTATGCACCAAACTAAAATATCCCAAATATTTAAAACATACTTCATACTTAACGACATACTAAACAACTAAGATCACAATAATAGTCCATAAGGTTGTGATCAAAAGAGTGCTGGAGATTGAACTCCACCAATACAAGTAGTAATCTGAGGTAACTATTGTAATACCATCTACGTCGCACCGTCGCTTAGTCGGCCGTTTCCAGTTGGTCGATTCCCGGTTCTCCTTCAGATCCTATAACAAAATCTACCATTCGGGGGGAATGGTAGTTGGGACTACCATAGTGAGATTTGATTACAAATCTCAGCAAGTTAACGGAAAACTTCCACACAGGTTAATGATGCATGCATGGCAGTAAAAGCATGAATGCATAATCAAATCATAAGTAATCATAGCATAACTTGACATACAACATAACATAACTGGCATAACTTAAACTGAAACTGAAGCTTAGCATGAACGTGACTTGAAACATAGCATGAACGTGAACTTGAAATATAACATGGACTTAAAACATAACATGAACGTGAACATGCATAATTTGAACATGAACTTGAGCATGACATAACATAAATGTGAACTTGGAACATAACGTAAACGTGAACATAACATAACATGAACTTGAAACATATTCTTGTCTCATGGGATTACCATGATTGCGTGAACGTAAACTTGAACGTAACATAACGTGAACTTGAAACATGACTTGAACGTGAAATACATGAACTTGAAATCTTATTCAATAGACTTAATAATTAAAGTGACCATATGGGTGCTACACAGGTCCCCTTGAGCCGTGTGTCCCTGCCGATTACCGCATCACATCACAGGTTTCTATACCAGCTGTGAGTGCGTTAATACGTACTCCACAGTTGTTGTGGCCCCACGTATTCTACGTGTCACAATTGCTGTGTCTCACGTAGTGTATGCTCCACAGTTGTTGTGGCCCCATGACTTATTTGTTTGTGCCACACTTGCTGTGGACACACGTAACATAATGTGTGGCACCATCGGCGTTAGTGCCTGGCGCGCTCCGGTGACCAGCTAATTAGGCCCCATTCGCAACCTGTTGACTGTACTTCGTCAACCCAGGGAATTTCACACCTATTTAGACACTCCAGCGTGAACAAAGGAGTTCCACTAGGATATTACCCCATCCTAGCGCTTAGGGTCGTGATTGACATGAATGACTTAACTGGCATACATGACATTTCGTAACGTGACGTAATATGAACGTGACATAAAAGACAAAAGTCGTGACGTAGCATAACGTGACATGAACGTAAGATGAAAGACATGACATACTTCAAGACATAAATGTAACAGAATATATTTCATAACATGGCATACATGTAACATGCAACATTTCGTAACATGGCATACCATATAACAGACAACATTTCTTAACATAGTGTAACATGTGACAGTGAATATTACGTGACATGAAATACATGTAACAGATGACATACTTAACTTAACATGACATACTTGCAATGTATAGGAATACGTGACAGAATATCTTGTGTAACAGATGAATAATTCATCATAAAATAAATTCTATGTAACAGATAAATATGTAATGACTTGGCATGGCACATATGATAACATGCATACATACAGTTTAGTTCCCTTACTTTTCACTCATACACATTAAACTGATAGTAAGTTAAAAGCTAATTTACCTCGATCGTCGCATTCTACTATAATAAAGCGCGAAATACGAGAAACTGTAAAAGGTTATTCTAAGGGTAGGTTTGGGGGGTGAGATGAGAATTTTGTGTTTTGTTTTGAAGTTTAAAATATCAAGTTTTGGTATTATTATTGTTTTGAGATTTGAAAAATGTGTATTGGGATTTGAAAAAGTTGAATTGTTTATTATATTTTATATGGGGATTTGAAAAAGGTGTAATGATGAGATGAGATGAGATGAGAATTTTGTGTTTTGGTTTTGGCCCCAAACCTGCCCTAAAAGTTAGAAATTAATTACTAACAATTAGAAATGTGAAAAGAGACAACTTAGAGTAAAATTACCATTTTACCCTCTACATGTGGGCAAATGACCATTTTACCCCTAACTTAAGGATTTGATATCCTAATTCCAAAAATTACCAAAATTTACATTCCTCATCTAAATTTTGTCCCAAACTCAAATATCAACTCAGAAAAATTTAAGACCAATCACAACTATGAAAAACTAACTATGGCCGAAACCTACATAGGCCATTTGTCTTGATTTTGGTTACAATTCTTTCAAGTTCCAAAACTCATGAATAAACCAAAATCTTGTAACAAAGATCTTCCTATCCTAAGTTTAAAAACACCCTTAAAAATATCCATTAAGAAAAAGCTAATTATCAATACCAAACTTTTTGTAAAAAGACCCAAACTTTTTAACAAAAAGTAAACCTTAAATCACAAGTTTTGACCTTAATAAAAACATCTCCAAGAATTCTAAAAAATCAAATCTTACTTCTAACATATTCATAACATCATCCTAAGATCAAACATGCTTTAAAACGTCAAACAAAACTCACCAAAAAATACAAAACAACACTTGGAGTTTTTGGTTTTAAACTTAGTCCAAAACAGAAACTGATTTTCCCAACTAACTATGATCAATCTCTTGATCCATGACTTAAAAGCATGTGATCTTCAAACTAACACATCACATGATTTAAAAATGTGTCCTAAAGAAGAGCCAACCATCAAACTTAAAATCACATGGCTAAAATTTAATAAAACATGGATCTAACTCAAAAACATCAAAGTTTAGGCCTAACCGAAATCCTCTTGCATAGAAAATCATATCTTTAAAAATAATACTAAATATCTTCGAAATAACATCCTAACATGTATATAAGAGGCTTAGGATCATCATATAAAAATATCAAAGCCTTTGGAATAAGATTAAACCACGAAATATTCAAACTTTCACCAAACAGAAACTGTTTTTCCACTTCCAGTTTTCAAGTTTCTAACTCTAAGCAAATCTATAATCAAAAGCTTTATTCATGCAACAAAACCTCAATGAACATTCATAAACACATGTTAACAACACTTCATAAAATTTTCGGACCAAGACAAGTCCATTAGCTTGGTCAAAACTTCCAAAACATAACATACTCTCCAGTTTCACGCCCAGAATGACCTTTCCATGGTTAAAAATACTTTTGACCGACCAAATGAGAATGTAATGAGACTAATAATATATCGACGGAAACTAGACTAAAAGACGAACAACTTATGTGAAGGAATCATCGTGCGAAAATACTTACAAATGGTCGTAAATGGCCACGCAAAAAGTCTCTGAAATCTGCCCGAGAGAGCTCTTTTGGGTTTCTCTCTAAGAACGGGAGAAATAAGTGATAAAATGGAGAGAAGTGTGTCTTGCATGACTTTAGACTTCTAGAGGGGGAAGTTATGGGCTTGAATGACCCTTGATTGGAGGTGGATATGTGACATAAAGTGGAGAATAGAGAGGAGCAGAGACTGCTTGCAGCAGCTGTGAAAGATGGAGGTTGATGGAGTGGATTTCTCCTTCACATCAAGACACTATTGGGTGCAGCCAATGGCAGTAGATGGTCTGCCATGCAGGGGAGGAAACTTCTCCAAGAAGCTTTGCCAAGATAGCCAATTTCGTGGGCCTTGTTGGGCCCCACCAAGTGGGCTTCAATTTGGAGTTTAAAGGGGGTTTGGTTAGGGTTTGAGATGCTATCAAGCCCAAAATCAATTTTTCTTGGCCCAATCAAATTCCCAAGGTTTAAAAGGTTGAATAATGATATCATAACAAGGATTTGATTAATTAATAGCATGTGGAAGTGATTTAATCAAGTGATTAAACACAATGCTAGAAATCGGATTAAAAAGGGTTTGGAGGCCAACTTTAGGGTTTGGGAAAACCATTTAGGGTTTTGGTTTCAACCAAGCTTTTGGGGTTTCAATTGGATTCCAATCATTTAGCATTTTGCTAAGGTTGAAACCCTCTTTGGTCTGGCACAATTTGGTTGAACAGATGAAACACAGCTTTGCTTAGGTGGCATGATCTCACACCTTGATTCCTTCACAAATCTATCTAATGGTTCTTCTTTGTGCCAAGTGTCTAATATCATTCACTAAGTGTGGCTAAGATCTTGCCAAGTGTTCAAATAAAACTTCTCTAACCTAATTTGGACATTCCACACTGTGATTTTGAAAACACTGCAATGGGTGCGCTTATCGAGGTTACTATTCACTCCAAAAAATACATAATAAACTTAGTACTAAAAAATTCTAAACATTCATATTAACTTATAGTGAAAATCGTTTAACGAAATTCAACCCCGAAGTGCCCCTAAAAATAATTTCACAATTTTCAACAGACGTTTCGTCCGGAATTATGAAAATAAGTTATTGCGCCATAAAATCCTAAATAATCCACTGAGTCTAATGGCGTAGACCATAACGCATTCTGACACTTCTAACTGCCTCAAATAATTAAACTCATATTACTAGTACCATAGTGAGCGATAACACTGACTATGTTGACAGACTAAAACCTATGCGATTGGTCGATTCGTAAAAACTTATGAAGTTTTTATGAGATTCTTAAAGTCAATAGAAATTCTACCAATGAATTTCTAGCGGGCTGTTACAAGAATCATTCAAGCCCATTAAAAATTTCATAGCCCAGTCCCTTTGTTGATTTTGTACAACTATTTTTAGGCCCCCACAACTGCAACTAGGAATAACCTCATAGTTCAAAAGTTCATCCAGCAAAGTTTTGAGTTTGGAAAAGTAAACACTTACAGCATCTTGGTTCTGCATTAGCATGGTTATAGCATGCTTAATCTCAAAAATCCGAGGAGCATTTTGTTGAGCAAAACGTTGTTCTAACTCAAGCCAAAGTTGGTGTACTGTTTTTGCATACATTGTGCTGCACTTGATGTCAACAACCATGGTATTTTGCATCCAAGTAATCACAATGTCATTACAACGCAGCCAATGTTCCATGAGGGGGTCATTTGGATCAGTTGGTTCACATAGACTTCCATCAATGAAGCTGAGCTTATTTTTTATTCTTAATGCTCTCTTCATGATCGAACCCATGAGTAATATTTACTGGCATCCAAGCTATGAGTGACAAGCATGGAGCCAGTACCATCATTGGTGCCAATGTAGTATGGATTGCTTGGGTGAGTAGGGTCTTTGTTGGGATTGGGGTTTTGATTTTGGTTTTGGGTTTCTGAGTTGCTATCTTCGATAACCTTGATCTAGTTTTGGGTTTCTGAGTTGCTATCTTCCATAACCTTGCTATGGTACCATGTTAGAAATGTAAAAACAGTGTATGTAAATCACCAAGAGCAAAACAATGGAGGAGGTTTGGAAAGGGTTGAATTTCTATATTTCCTTGTGTATTTCTGTCTGTACAGAGTGTGGCTATTTATAGCATTACATGTATATCACTAGCATACAAAAGGGCACTATTGTGCGCACTTCTCTCATTCCCCTTGGTTCGTCCTTTTTCTCCTCTCTGCTGACTTGCCATCCAGTGCTGATGTGGGTGAGAGTGACTATTCTTGCCTCTCCAACTCAGCAGCTCCATTGCTCTTCAACACCCTCCTTCCCACACCCCAAAAAGAAAAAAACGAAAAGAAGGCCTTAACAACAAGTACCAAGCAAACTCAAAGAAACAAGACAATGGACAACTGATTTTATCTTGTAATTTCTCCTCAAATATAATATATTTATATATATATATATATATATCTAACCCATTTACGAGAAGACTGATAAGACCAAACTGACTACCGTAGTGCTTATATATTAAACCTAGTTACTGAACAAAAATGGGGAACCCATCCCTATACTTCCAAAAAACTTCCTAACTTTGATATTGTTACTGCTACTTTGATTACATGATTGATGTCTGGTTCAAATTCATGTTATTTCAAACTCTAGACATGCATGACACATTCTTGATTCCTTAATTTTGACAAGAAATTCAAATATGATTTTCCCCTTTGGTTCCTAAGATGGTGGCATCAATTTGGTCCTATTCTGGAAGTCTTTATATATATATATATATATATAAAGGGGTTAGCTTGCCAGAGTCCGATGAGTTCTTACGAGAACTACTAGGGCAGGTAGTGAAAGATTGTGGTGCCTCGGGTGCAAGGAAGAGTAGTGTCTGTGAGTATGTGTGGATGCAAGAAACAAGAAAAATGAGCAAAGAAGAAACCTAGCTAGGAAACTAATAAAGTACTTTTGATTCACATGAGATAAGGTCATTAATTTGTCACAATTAAATAAATACTCCCCCACTTCAACACCAAAAGTCTAAATGACAAAAATAGTATCATAAATCAGTCGCATTCATCCTTGATTTTTTTCAGCATTCATGGTGGCCTGATCTGTCTTCAAGGGCCTAGAAGTCGCCACTGGTTTGGCATTTAGAATTAATAAGACAAAGACTATAGCTGTGCAAAACTTGTAGAAACTTTCTGTCCAAACTTCCATTTTCTACGAGGGAAGGAAATATGGTTGCAATGTAAGAGATTGTACAAAATATTTGTTCGTTAAATATACAGCTGAGTGCCAAAAAGTTTGGCTAGCAAAGTTCCTTGATTTTCGTTGGTAAATCCTACGTTCTACTTTTGTCCACTTCAACTGATATGATCTGACTCGGCAAAGAGAAATGCTTTGGGCCAGAATTCGGAATCTAAAAAGTGTTTAATAGAATTTTTTTTTCATTTATTTTTTTTATCATCATAAATATTTTTTAAAAAAATAAAAAATTTACAATATTATTAAAAAATATTTTTTTAATCATTCGATAAAAAAAAAAAATTACTAAAGACAATTTTTAAATCCCGAATTCGGGACCGCAGCAGACTCCTCGGCAAATGCCAAATAGTCAGTGCAAGTAGAAAAACTAATGATGATGTCGAGAAGAATCAAAGAAATAACAGTCGTCGATCGATGGCCTTTTCCGCCAAATGGCACTTTGTCGTTTGCATGACTTTACAGAAAAAGAATTCCAACAAAACATTAGATTAAGGCAATCCAAAGTACTTGAACAGACAAAATAGAGATGGATATGGCCGTACGTGCATGATTCCAGGGTATGATATTCAAGAGATCGATTTTCTGTATGGCGCGTGATCAGTAGCAGTGGGTGTTGATACTCATAGACTCTCGTGTCTAAGTTTCAATATATTAAAGTTTCTGGAACAAAAACATGGGAATGCTGATAGTGGAATGCACGTACACTAATGGTGGGCAAAGCATCTGATCTAAAGACCCGACCAAAAGGACAAAAAAACAAAGGAAAAGATGAGAAATTAAAGGGGGATAAGTACTACTTGATAATGCTTGCCCGTTGCAGTCATAATCACTACTTGATAATGCTTTGCGATAAGTACTGTGCATGCAAACTTAAACAAAGCAAGGATTTTATACGGTGCAGTTTTATTATCTGAGAACAGGCTAAGTGGAAAGTTCTTTCCTCTTGAAAATATTGCAATATCCAAAGTCCCTAACACTATTTGGCCATTACCATAAGGTTAGGTTTTGAAGTAGCAAGGCCTGACTACCACAACATGAAATATAGTATAGTCGACTGTAGTGGCACGTACAATCTTTTAAAGTTGTGACACTTGAGTGAGACCAGATAATTAAATGAATTCTATCGCATATTTTTAAAATTATCTTGTCTGATAACGAATTTTTTCATCAAAATCATATCCTTTGGATGCTCTCCATACCAACTCAATTAATTAAAACGAATCCTTATTTACATGACATGTATACTAATCCTTATTCAGAAGTTATGATAAATTAAAGTGGCTTCCCCCTTCTCCTTTTGCTGCTCCCACAAATGCATTTCCAGTTCTGACTGTAGAGACAGTATATCCTCCAACTCTTGTTGTCTTTCTTTCATTTATTTAATCTCTTGGCGCGTAGCATCCAAATCTTTGGTATGATTATTCACTCTAGAACTTGAAGCCTTGGTGGTTGAACCCAAACGCTTGAAAGTACGTCCCAATCCAAACCTAGACTTGGTCCTAAGGACCTAGGTAAATATGTCGATGTCGCTCGGAGACGAATCTTCATAAGTATACTGCAACTAAATCATTTTCTCCTACAAGTATTTCGGGAGTAATTAGTAAGATAAAAAATAAAGTGATTAATAATGAAATAATTTTCTAAAAACTAAATTTTCCTTACTTAATTCTCTTTGGTTACAGGATCAACCACTCTCAGTTGTCATCAGTATGGGTCGTAGCATACACATGAATGAAGGAGAAATATTCAGGATCTTCACGTTTATAATAAACCACATTAGCAAAAACATATTAGCACTTATTTATAAACTAATCCACAAAAGATAGAATAACTAACTACTATTTTCAATGCAATACATTGGAATGACCTCAACACCACCCAATGGTGGATTTTCAAATTTGATCTATTCTATACAGTCATTGGGGGATATTAACCTTGATTTTTTCATTCTGCTGTACTTTTTCCAACCCCCTACTTACACATGTTATGCCACATTCGTGATGACGTAATAAATTAGCTAATGTATTTAAATGTATTAGAAACACTAAACTCTTCCTAAGTAGGATAGAGATGGTCAATAATATGAAACAAGGTACTTACAGTCATTAGTCGGCTAGTCTACCTCAGGAGTATCAAGAGGTGTGTTCTCCTCAATTAGTGAGTCCTCAAGTTTCGAACTTGGCGGCAGAGGCACATTTTTTCATTATCTTTTTTATGGCATCCTTGTAATTACTGTCATTGTAAATAGATTAACAGATATGTGATTATGAAAAATATAGACATCAACTTAATAAAAAAAGACATTTACTACATTTATTCTCCATCATCCTCGGACGTATTGTCCATGCTAGTTCTAGAATCTTCTTCAATAACGTTGTTCATGCCTTCTTCCTCATCTGTGGGATCTTCATCACCATCATATTCATCCTCTCCATCTTTATCTTCATCCTCTTCTTCTACTACTTCAGAGTCCACAACATCTTCATTTGGCACATCATTTAATACCGATGCATCGAGATGTTCGGGTGAAACATCATCTTGCATAATGGGATTAGTTCATACGCACCAAAGTCAACAAATTCTTACTATGTCCACTGTTTTCGTAAGCCTCTGTACTCGAAGAGTCATCTTCAACGCTACAAAAATCATCTACTACTGTTGATGCATCTTAAGTATTTTGAGGGGCACACTATTGTACCACTCGCTAACTTATCTTTCAACTATCTTCATCAGGCTCTTTCATTGAATCAATCAAGTAAATCACTTAGGTCGCTTGAAAAGCCAATACGAACGGATCATCTCCATACCACTTACATACAATGTTCACACTCGTGAAGTGGCTATCTCTATGTATTGATAACTAACCACCATAGATCTCAACAATCACATTTAAATAAATATGTTACATTTCCACCAAGGTATTTCAATTCAATAATGTAAAATATGATACTATAGTAGTCAATGTCCTCAGTCACATGACTACCCTCAACCAACACACCACAATTTTGAGTATTTTGATTACATTTACACTCCACAATACAAAACCTATAATTTTGAACCGTGCAACCAGTGTATCGAACAACTCTTTTTGAAGGACCAAGTGCCAATACATACAACATAGAAGATACTAGTTCTGGATTGTGGTCTCATAGTTGTAAAATGTAAAATGTGAAATACAAAACACTAGTGTCTTTAAAATGAATTAAAAGAATTAATAACTGGCATGAATTTAACTAATAAGTTAAATGCATACACGTTGTTTAAACCATTTGAAAAAATTTTCTTCATGCTTAGCCTCTACATTCTCTATACCTTGTTATCTAAGTTCATCCATGTGCTCACTATTTGAAATAATAGCATACAATGAAGGAGGTTTTCTTTAGCTGAGTTAGCTGAACATGTGAATGTTCAAATTAATCTACAAGAGTGTGTACCTAAGATACAGATCAATTTCACAATAATTATTCAACACATACCACTGAGTTTTATAAAATTATACACCAAGTCATAGCCCGACTATGCACCCATTGGTCGAAATTTTTGGGAGAATATAGAGAACTCATGAGTAGTGGTCGGCACCAAAATCAGCATCCCATTCTTGTCAGTTAAAACACGTCTCAACCCCATGAAGATATAGTAAGCAAAATGTCAAACATTCAAGATTTATATAAGCCCCTGCTATTGACCCTTCTACTTCGGCTTTATTCCCAATTGTGCGCTTTAGCCTACCCAAAAATTTATCAATTGAAAACATCCATCGAAATTACATTGGTCCACCTAGCACGACCTCTCGAGGTAAATGTATTGCTAAGTGAAACATTACATCAAAGAAAGCAGGTGGGAAGATCTGCTCAATTTTACATAATATTATTGCAACAACCTTTTCCATCCTCCATAGCACATCCAAATCTAGTACTCATGAGCACAAGTCTTTGAAGAACATGCTTAATTCAATTAATGCTACATGAACACTAGATGTTAACTTCTTGCTAATGGCAATTGATTACAATCTCTATAAAGAGACATGACAATCATGGCTTTTCATCCTACATATTTTCCACTCATCAATGTTCACACATCTAGAAGTATTATAAGCATAGTCGTCTAACAACTACACACCCTACAACCATTTGCAAAACTGCATCCTCTTATCCCTTATCATGGCAGAACAAGCATGTGGCATAACAATTCTATTGCCTTCTACACGCAAATGCAAGTAATGTTTAATTCCAATTCTCTCAATATCTTTCATCATCTTCACTATGTTTTTTGTCTTTTTATTAATGCTCATCAAACCCAAACTATGACGCAACTTAGATGATGACCAATATGGTAGTTAACAAAAATACTCATCTTTGTCCAACTCATCTTCATTGCACCACATTTTCTCTTATTCTTTCCCTGACCCCTGCCAAATTTATTTTCCCCAAATTTCATTAAATGTGTCTCTGTCTCATCCCTAGACAACTCCTTCAGATAAGTTCTAACCTCTACTCTCCCATTGAAACCATTATGCAATCGTCGTTCATGACTTAGTGACAAATACCATTGATGGCCCATGAAAGGCCATGGCTTGTGCAATAAAACATAAAAGTAAAAGAAAATGAAAGAAAGTATTTATAGTTTATGAATTGAATATTCATTGATAAAGTTTATGGTGTTAATATCTAATTTATAAGATATTAATTGAATGCTCATTAGAGTTGGAACTAATTGTGAATTAATGATCGGTTAGGTTTATAGAATTTATGATTAATTATGAAATAAATTATGATTCTTAATGTAAGTGTTTATTTTATTCAATTTCACATGTATCATTTATGGATCTCGAATACTAAGATGTAAATCTCACTATGGTGGTCCAACTGTAGTTTCGGTATTTACCAGTAATAAAACCACAAATTTTATAGCAAGCACACTGAAGCCCACTTTAGAGGAAGAGGTTGTTGACAAGGATGATCAGAATGAATAGAAGCCTCTTATATACTTGAGTAAGATTTTTGTGTAATAATGAAACAATATTATTTGGTGCTTGTATTTGAAAACCGCTGTATAATTATTTTGTAAATTAATGAGTTCATGGGAACTCAAGTATGTCAAAGGAAGTTTTGTAACCTTATACTCTTAAGGTTTGTTGTATATATATGATGGTTCTTAGTTTTACCTCTGGTATAATAATTATAGTTAGTTAAAATGATTCCGCTTCATTTTAAGAAAAAAAAATGTACCTCATTTTCCATAAGTTTTAATGACACAATAGGACCAAAACTATGGATTATAAGTTCAACATCTCAAAGACCCAGCAAGAATAGGAAAGAGGAAGCTGGGGGCATCACAGATTGTATTAGAGCTATTATGGTTCTGGGTAAACTACATTACATAGGAACTTATGTACTAGAGATCAGGTTAGGATCGTACAAAACCTAGCCACGAGAATGAGGTAGAGATTGTGGGAGAGGATAACAGGGTGCATAATACTGTAATATGTCACCTACTAGGGACTTCCCACCTCAAGATGAAACACATGTAATGGCTCTGACTGTTACTCGAATGAACAAGTGAATGAGGGAGAAATTGTCAGGATCTTCACGTTTATAATAAACCACATTAGCAAAAATATATTAGCACTTATTTATAAACTAACCCACAAAAAGATAGAATAACTAATTACCATTTTCGATGCAATACGTTGGAATGTCCTCGACCTCGCCCAATGGTGGATTGTCAAATTTAATCTATTATATTCATTGATAGAACTCAAGTGTTGCATGCATAATTATAGGAGTCTCTTACATACTTGATTGAAATTTTTGTGTAATAATGAAACAATATTATTTGGTCCTTGTATTTGAAAACTGTTGTATAATTATTTTGTAAATTAATGAGTTCGTGAGAGCTCAAGTATGTCGAGGGCTATTTTGTAACCTTATACTCTAAAGGTTTGTTGTATATATATGATGGTTCTTAGTTTTACCTCTGTTATAATAATTATAATTAGTTAAAATTATTTTGCTTCATTTTAAGAAAAAAAATATATACCTCATTTTCCATAAGTTTTAATGGTACAATAGAACCAAAACTATGGGTGATAGGTTCAACGTCTCAAAGACCTTGTAAGAATAGGAAAGGGGAAGTTGGGGGCGTCACAGATTGTATCAGTGTTATTATGGTTCTAGGTACACCACATTACCTAGGAACTTATGTACTAGAGATCAGGTTTGGATCATACAAAATCTAGCCACAAGAATGAGGCAGAGGTTGTGGGAGAGGACAACAGGGTGTAGAATATTGGAATATGTCGCCCCCTAGGGACAACCCACCTCAAGATGAAACACATGTAATGGCTCAGTCTGTTACTCGAATGAACGAGTTAATGACCCAACAAATGCAAAATCAGGAAAGACAAATTGAACATCACCTACTAAATCCACCATGTCAGCCTCCACAGCAGCATGCAGATCATCCTAACTGAAATTATGATAGGTTCCTGACACATTGACACCCAATTTCATGGGTACCAAAGGGACATTAAAGGAAAATAATTTATTGTTGGAACTAGAGTGGATCTACTGTGAGGACCGCGACGATGAGAGGGAAACAATCCCCTCTCATGAACTAAAGGCAGGTGACAAGTAGATGGCCAGGCAAGCAAAGTGCAGCTAGTCTAGGAGAAGGGCGAGGGGCACTAGGTAGAAAGGTTGGCTAACACGATTTAGTACTAAGCGATAAAAGACATTTCACCTTATGCTAGGCAGGCAAATATAGTGCTAACCGTAGCAAGGCAAGCAACAAGCAAGGACAAGCTTGATGTAGACATGAGAGCTCTTCGAGATAACGTGGAGGTTCTCAGATGGTGTAGGTGCCATACAGAGAGGCTCATACTCTATAAGAGATGTTACATTTGGAGTGAGCCTACGGAAAAAAGATTATGAATTTGCAAGTCATATCAATAGATCTCAAAGTTATGGTCTAGCACCATGTGAGAGACCTTTATTAGGAGGACTATGGGATTTGAGCAAAGGCAAACTATAGAGAATGTGCATGCCTTGTTCCTGTCAGTCTCTGCCATCCTACAAGTCCAGTGGGCAAATGGATGGCAAAGATCGAAGGTCTCTCATTTTTGCATGTCTGGAGTCAGACATACGTCAAAACTAGGGTTGACGATCCCACAATATAAAAGGCATTGGACAAAACCCAAAATCTCACTTTTGAGATCAAAAAGTATTTGTTCTCTCTTCTAGTTGAAGTCTTCAAGAAAGAAAGGGACTTCAAGGCTTGCAACGGAAGGATCGACATCGACGCTACTATAATATTAGAAATACTATTCAAGTTGGTTAGCTCCTACAACCATACTGAAAATGTAGGGTAAATGATTATGAGTATGTTGTATGTTTAGAATTTTGCATATTCTGTAAATCACCTCATTTTTGCATGAAAGTATATTTTTTTCATTATTTTTGTCGTTTACATTTATGCCATTATTTTGGGATGATGAGTTTGAAAGTTGTGATTCAATAATGATGTGATTTCCGATTGTTGAGTCTTACTGTGTATCAATAATCATGGACCGATTGAGGAGTCCTGGCACCATTCTTACAATACACTACCACGAGTTTCATAAGAGTAGAGTGATTCCTCATGATGATTAGGATGGAACATCTTCGTATTGGCCTCAATTGATAACACGGGTAGAGAGAGTCCTCAGGTTGATCATGTGTGGTGTTTATGTGAGTGTGTTGGCCGAGTAGAGTAATTCTCTGTGTCAATTGGTTCTAAATTTGGTGAATGAGCTCGCACATTGAATGATGAACATGTTAGAAGTGTGATTATGGACTTTTGGAGTCGTTGGAGTTTATCTGGAAAGCATTAGACCAAGAACATCAAGTGTTTGTCATGTTTGACCTAAACTTGGTCCTATTTAAGATCTTTATGAAATGTGCATTTTGATGTCTTAGCATAATTTTAGAACGTCCGAGGATACGATTTTTTATTGTTGCAAAAATCGGTTTAAGCATGTTAGTTTGAGGATTGGTCAAATTGCAACAAAAATAAAGTTTTTGCCTTTAATGTGAATCAGCCAAGGAGTGGTTCTCCTAGTTGTGTTGTGTTTTAAACTTTTCTGATCTGTTAATTGGATTCAAATAAAATTTACACGTGGAATGTAAATTTTCGTATGATTTGGAGTTTTATGCAAAATCCTTATTTTAGAGGCAAAATTATAATTTCCCACAAGTAGAGGGTTAACTTTACAATTTTCAACATAGTCAGTAAATTTTTTATGTTTATAAGTAGTAGTGAGATATTCTAACCCTTAGAAATATCTCGTTTCAGTTTATGCTTTTTCACGCTATACTTTACGTAATGCTAAATCAATATAGCTTAGCTTCTAACTCACTTCGTGTGTATTTATGTATGTACAATGGTAAGATCATTATTGTCATTTTCTTGTCACTTATGATTATTAGAAATTGTTATAATATGTCATTCCATTTATTACAAGTACATACTTATATGTTGCATGTCATGTTATGCCATGTCATCTGTCATACATTCATTTTGTTACATGTCATGCCATGTCACATGCATAGAGTATGTAATGAAAAATATTTTCAAATTATTTAGAGTCTTTTATTTTTATCACGACCCCAAGTGTTAGGATGTGGAGTTATCCTAGTAGAATTCCATTGTCCACGTTGGAGTGTTTAAACTGGTGTGAAATTTTGTGAGTTGACAAAGTATTATCAACAGGTATCGAATGTGACCTAAATAACTGGTTAGCAGACCAAAGTTAGACACCCAACGTCAGGGGTGCCAACACATGTTTATCAAATAAGTTCAATTATCATTATGTGCTCATAGCTGACACAAATGTTTGTGATGTGATGTAGCACCAGCAAGAGCACACTGCTCAAGGGATCCGTATAGCATCCACATGTTCACATTTAATCAACGATGTATTTGTTAACAAGTTTTCAAGTTCATGTTCACACTCATGTCATGATTATGTCAAGTTCAGTTCATGTCAAGCTCATGTTATATCCATGTGCAGTCAAGTTTAGTGCAAGTCATGCACATGTCATGCTATTTGCCAAGTCATGTCATACGTACTCATGTTCATACCACGATGCATCCATCTCATTTTACTGTCATGCATATATATATATATATAAACTGTTGGTAGCTTAGTAGCCTATTTGCTGAGATTTGTAAACAAATCTCACTTGGTTATCCCAACTATCATTCCTAGATTCCTCCCATAGTGGTAGACAATGTGTCAAGATATAGAGGACCCACGCCCAACAGACTGGACAAGGCTTATTAGTCCACAACAAGACGACAAGGAAGAGGAACTGATAACTTCGGTTATCCACTTTTTGGACATGATCTTAGACATCATAGCTAAGCTGCATAAGCGGCTTAGCAATTTATTGCAATAGTTTTATTACAGTCTGTATTTATGGAGTGCTCTCTCCAGTACTCTTTATGTTACAGACCTATTGGAAAAGTGTTGTAACCTTTTGGATATATGTTCTTATGTGAATCTATGAAACATATTTATATTTTTGGGATATAGTACTTCTTGTACATTATATTGTTCAAAGAAAAAATTATTTACTAGGAATATTGCATATTGTTATATGCATGCTAGGTACACTACATATTTAACTGTTATGAATGAGAGTATGTAACATTGTGTTGCATGTCCCGACTTAGGAAATCACTTTACCCGGTCAACACACAGAGACACCACGCATGATCAACTTGAGGACTCTCTCTACCTGTTATGCCCGCCAGGAAATCACATATATTTATGCATAGCGAGAAATCACCATTCGGGGCAGAAACACGTATTCAGTCATGGCAAGGTATTGCCCTTTGAACAATTCTCAATTATATAAGTATGGTGAGGAATCATCATATGAGCAATTCATGTAAATCCAAAATATCTCATTATATAAGTACCCTCGAGAAGTCACTCCACCCGTTCGACGCAGAGAATCACTCTATCCGATCAACGTATGAGCTGATTCACCAAATTCAAAATCAACTGACTCAATAAATCATTCTATCCGGCCAATACACACACAAAGATGTCACACATGATCAACCTGGAGACTCTATCTATCCATGTTATCAATTGAACCAATACAAAAACGTTCCACCCCAATTATCACACAGTCACTCTACCCAAGATGAGGTGTTTATGGACTGCAATTGCATTTTTCTCTTTTCGCTTGATCTAAGATGAGGTTTTATTCGTTATTTAATCATTCAGTTTCCGAATTTGTTGAGCATAATGACAGAATTGCATTGCGTTCTATATTTTGTTTTTAAAAGTTTTTTTTTTCATGTTTTTTACCAAAAAAAGATATGAAAAAATACATGTTAGCATTACAGTCCAATTTTAACACCTTCAGCCGTCTATGTTTGGGGGGTTGGGTGGGCGGGACTCTGGGCATTTTCAAGTACCGATTCGATGTTCTAAACTTCTCACCGTGCTAAATATTAAGACGTTGAAGCAAACACATTTTTCTTGGCTATAAATTCAGCACAGCAGTAAGGTTATCAAGGATTTTGCAATCTATCCTTGCAAATTGGTGGTCGAGCAAGAAAACATACGTAACGAGAGAGAACCTTTATTTATTACAACTTCAAATAGCAAATTATAGTGTCCTTCCCACCAACAAAGAAGAGGCACCTACAAATAAACCATCTACTGCCTCCTAATAACATAATTTTCTGATAACCAGATTTACTTTTAGGAGCCCCAATATTGATGACTACTACCTGTAAAGTATATCCCACGTCATACAGAAGAAGACAGGCATTAACCAATATTTAATTGATAAATCCATGAGAAAAAAGGTAAATTTTCCTTAGCATCATTTCCCAGTGGGCCAACCA
The DNA here is from genome assembly GCF_001411555.2 of Juglans regia. NCBI lineage: Eukaryota > Viridiplantae > Streptophyta > Magnoliopsida > Fagales > Juglandaceae > Juglans > Juglans regia. The sequence goes on along the minus strand of NC_049901.1, from coordinate 31,454,660 downwards.
AAACGGCAATAATGCGTTACCCAGATCCCACTAATACATATCTCCTATTTCATTATAAGACCTAAATGGAGGCAGCCTAAGAGTTACATCCGGGAGATCAGTAGTGGGACTGACACTGAGCCCTCCTCACCCATGACTGGCTGGAACAAATCCAACTCCCCATATCGTTCCAAGACCCGCATCCTACAGTCTTCAGCAGCCATCAGTCCAGTTGAGAAAGCACCGTGCACCGAACCTGGGAAGTTCGAGCTTGTTGCCTCTCCCGCAAAGAATAAGTTATCCACTGGGATCCTTAGCCTCTCATACAGATCATGGGATTTGCCTACTGTATCATAGCTATAGGAGCCAAGTGAGTTAACATCTGCACCCCAACGAGAAACAAGATACTGAATCTGCATAATTCAGACAAAAATCATATTCGAGAACTTCCGGGTAAAATGGAATCAGATACTGCCTCTGTCAAAGGCCTTTAAAGTATCTCAACTTGAAAATTTTCATAAATAAATAAATAAACAGCATAAAGCAGAAGTCGTACCGGGGCAGAAGCATTTGGAAGGATCCTTTTGAGTTGCATGTAAGCAAAATTAGCAGCAGCTTCATCAGACATTTTTTCAATGTCTTTGGCTAGCTGCCCGGCAGGCATATAAACAAGGACAGAGTGACCAGTAGCCTTGTGAAGATTTAGAAAGTAGCTGCAACCATAAGATGTCTCTGCAACAACTCCTAAGAACTCCACATTTGGCCAGAACACCTTTTCAAAGTGCAACAGTATTTTATTCTCAATCCCTACTCCAAGGTCAGCAATGGCCATTTCCTTCCACTCTGGGAGCTTTGGCTCAAAGCTTATGCTTTTTGCTTTCAGCACACCAAGAGGTACAGCAACAATAGCAGCATCTGCAACAAATGTTCTCCCATTTTCTACTGTTACCTTCACTCCATTATAACGCCTTACAATCTTTGTAACCCTGAGGGCAGTGACAAGAATTAATAGCAAATTACAGAACATGTAACCCTGAAGGTAGGTACAAGAATTAAAGCTCTTATAGAATACACAGGCTGAGCAAAAGAAAAGCATTGCAAAGACTTAATTCAAACCTGTGGCCCAAATGGATGTCTAAACCTTTGGCAAGAGTGTTTATAACTGGGATGTAGCCCCTTACCATAAGCCCATGACCACCAGGGAGCAGTTCTTCCTGTATATAAGAATAATATAAAGGCAGCACGCAGTCAATGCTTAGCTTAGCAACAATATAAATCAACAACCCCACCACCCAAAAGGGAAAAAAAACAAAAGGAGGAGAAACACAAAACAGTATTATTAGAAAGAAACAGGTTTCTAGCAAAACCTTCAGAGAGACAGATAGTTTTAACAGAGGAATTTTCCGCTACTACTAGGTTTTTTTTCAAGTTTTGCTTATGTTATTAGTCCCGCAGATGTGCTGTTCTTTTAAATTTATTTTTTATCTTTGAGAACTATAACCCAACCCTGATATGTATTTACTCGACAAAAGGAAAGGAACATTTCTCGCGACAACAGGAATATTTCTCGCTACAATTTCACTTGTGATATTCAGGAAGCTGCCAGAACTGTCTCATTCAAATCATCAAAAGCAATACAATATGAACTCCTGAATACAAATTTATGGACGATTTCTTTGTTTCTTCTAATATCCATTCCATGAAATTTTATGTCATTGTATCTCCTTAATAAGGTTTAATAAAATTGGATTTCTTAGACTCGATAGCTCTATTGATCGAGGCCATGTTTGGACACTTAGATTTTATTATCTCATTTCATCTCTAAAGTTTTCATAATTTCCTTCCCAAACATCACTTAAACAACAAACATTTTTCAATTTCAAATATTCAACTTTTTCATCTAACCATTAATTAATCATTACAACTTTTCCAAACTTCCAAACAAAATACAAAAAAAATAATACAATTTTATTCAAATTTCAAAACAAAATAATATTAGAAAATTATATTCAAACAATATTTTAACTCTATAATATTTTTATTCAACTTTTTCTATCTATTTTTTCAAAACTCAATAAAAACATCTTAACTCAAATCATTTCAACTATTCTTTTCTTCTTTTTTTTTTATGTCGGGGAACCTCTCCAAGGCAGGACTCTTCGGACCCACCTCTGTAAAGTAAACCCCAGTCTCATGCACCGCACCCTCTGAAGTTTTCCTATACGGAATTGGTTAAATCACTTTTCACCAAGGGATGTGGTCCCAAAGGATTATTTGCACTCATAAAGTCTTGAACCTTAGACCTTGAAGGGATCGATACCCCAAGACCAAGGCCTTCACCACATGGGCCAACCCCTTGGGAATAACCATTTCAATACTATTCACAAACCATTACACTACTATTCACATAAATCTCATCTATCTCATTACCCAAGCATGCCCTAAATGTTTTCCAAGCTTGTATGGGGCTACAAGTAGAAAAACAATCAACTAACTATTGTCATGCCAGATAGACAACTGGGAACCATGAAAGATTGTATGTAGAAAAATCCATGCTTTGAAATCTTAAAGCGGGCCAAGAAAGATTGAAGTGGGTTAATCGAACAATTGTGAATAGTTTATGGAGCTGTCCATGTGTGGGATGGATTGAATTAGTTTCAAAAGGGGCTGCAGGTGGTATTATTATTATGTGGGATAGGAGGTTAGTGGAGATGGTAGATCATTATGTCAGAGAGTTTATGGTTGCTTACCGATTCAGAAGTGTGGATGATGGTTTTGAATGGGCTTTTGCAAGGATTTATGGTTCTAACATGGATAATAGTAAGAGTATTTTATGGGATGAAATGGCGGGTGTTTACTGCTGTTGGGAGGTTCTTTGGTGTTTTGGAGGGGATTTTAACATTACTCGGTTTCCTAGCGAGCAAGTGGGGGGTAATTATTTCTCACATGCCATGAATGCTTTTTCAGATCTGCTTTTTTGAGCTTGGTTTGATCAATCTTCCGATGGTTGATGGGGATTTTACGTGGTCCAATGGAAGGGCATGGTCTAGGCTAGACAGTTTCTGGTTTCAGCTTCTTGGGAGGTTCGTTTTCCTGATTTGAGGCAAAAAAGGTTACCGAGAATGTGTTCTGACCATTATCCTATTATGTTGGAAAGTAGGGGCACTTTTAGAGGACTAAGGTATTTTAAATTTGAAAATATGTGGTTGGACGCTGAGGGTTTTGTGGATAGGGTGAGATTGTGGTGGTCTTCATACTCTTTTTTTGGTACTCCGAGCTTTGTGCTGGCTGGTAAACTTAAAGCATTAAAAACAGATTTGAAGAAGTGGAATGTTGAGAAGTTTGGGAACATGGAAAATAAAAGGAAACTTTTGATGCAGCAGTTGCAGAGTTTGGAGGAAAGGAAGCTGCTAGGAGACATCTGGTGACGAATTGGAGAGAAAAAAAAGTGGTTGTGGAGGATTTAGAGAATATCACTTTAATGGAGGAAATCTCTTGGAGACAAAAATCCCAAGTCATTTAGCTGAAGGAAGGTGACATGCATGAAATCTTTTCACTGTATGGCAAACTATCATAAAAAAAATAACGCTATTGAGATTCTTTATGATGGTGAAAACATCATTTCATCAGACAAGAGGTCATTAAGGATCACATTGTCAATTTCTACACGAGGTTGTTCAGCGAAGAATACTCATGGAGACCAAAGCTTGATGGACTATTTTTTCACTCCATTGATCAGGCATGTGCAGAATGGTTGGAAAGAGCTTTTGAAGAGGATAAAGTTCTTGATGTGATTAGAGGAATGGCAAGGGATAAGGCTCCGGGTCCTAATGGTTTCTCAATGGCTTTATTTCAATCTTGTTGGGTTATAGTGCAGGATGATATTATGAAGGTTTTTAATAAATTTTATACATTAATGAAATTTGAGAAAAGTTTCAATGCTACATTTATAGCACTTATTCCCAAAAAGATAGGTGCTGTGGAGATGCAGGATTTTCGGCCTATTAGTTTGCTGAATGGGGTAAAAAAGATAATCTCTAGGGTGTTAGCTAATCGTATGAGTATGCTGTTGGGAAATATTAAATCGAAATCTCAAAATGCCTTTGTAAGAGGGAGACAAATTTTTGACTCCGTTTTAGTTGCTAATGAGTATGTGGGCAGAAGAATTAAATCAAATGAATCTAGAATTTTGATTAAATTGGACATGGAAAAAGTGTATGACAATGTTAGTTGGAATTTTCTATTGTATTTGCTTGGGAGATATGACTTTGGAGAGAAGTGGTGTATGTGAATCAAACATTGTATTTCGACGTCGAGATTTTCTGTTTTGGTGAATGGCACTCCGGTTGAGTTTTTTAATAGTTCACGTGGTTTGAGACAAGGAGACCCACTATCTCCTTTTCTTTTTTTCCTTGTCGTGGATGCATTGAGTAGAATGTTGGAAGCGGTGGTAGAAGGAAGGTACTTGTCGGGTTTTGAGGTGGGCAATGAGGAGCATGAAATTATCTCATCTTTTTTTTGTCGATGACACTTTGATTTTCAGTGAGCCCAACCAAGAACATATTCGATCTTTGAGAGCATTGTTGTTATGTTTTGAAGTTGTTTCGGGTCTCAAGATTAACCTAAACAAGTCTGAAATTGTATCTATGGGTGTCGTAGGTAATATTTTGGAGTGTAAGATTGCTGAAGTATCTTGGTCTTCCCTTGGGGGCTCCTCACAAATCTGTTTTGATATGGAATGGAGTGATTGAGAAGATTGAGAGAATATTGGCTGGATGGAAAAGGTTATATTTGTCTAAATGGGGCATAATTACTTTGATAAAGAGTACATTGACTAATCTTTCTACGTATTTTCTCCCACTTTTCCCTTTGCCGGCTGGGGTTGCTAGAAGAATTCAGAAAATTTATCGTAATTTCTTATGGGGAGGAATAGAAGAATAAAAGAAATTTCATTTGGTTAGTTAGAATAAGGTTTGTCAACCGGTTTCTTGTGGAGGATTGGAGGTGAGAAATTTGAAGTTGTTTAATAAAGCACTCCTTGGAAAATGGCTTTGGAGATATCATAAAGAGATAGATGCTTTATGAAAGACTGTTGTTGTTAAATATGTGAGTGGGTGGGGGGATTGGTGTTCTAATAAAGTTAGAGATGCGTATTGGGTAAGTTTATGGAAGTTTATTATGAAGGTTGGGGGAGTACTCTAAACATATTAAATTTAAGGTGGGAGAAGGGAAGAAGATTCTCTTTTGGCATGACATTTGGTGTGAGGAATCAATTCTTAAATCAGATTTTCCATCTCTTTACAGGATTGCAAGAGATCAAAATGTTGTTGTGGCAGATTATCGTCAATGAAAGGATAATAATATTCTATGGAATATTGACTTTATTAGAGATGCAAATGACTCGGAAGTAAATGTTGTTTTAGATTTTTTGGGAAGAATTTATAATTCAAAAATGATGCAAGGAAGAGAGGATAGGCTATGGTGGGATCATGCTAAAAATTTCAAGTTTTCAATCAGTTCTTTTTATAAGGTGCTTAATTGTCATTCTGGCTGTGCATTACCCTGGAAAGGCATTTGGAGGGTGAAGTTACCTACTAAGGTGGTGTTCTTCAGTTGGGTGGTTGCTCTAGGGAAAGTATTGGTCACGGATAACCTTAGAAAACATGGTTTGTGTATAGCTCATTGGTGTGTCATATGCAAGAAGTATGATAAATCTGTTAATCATCTTTTTTTTACATTGTGAGGTAGCAAAGTCTTTGTGGAACGAGGTCATTGGTTGGATAGGTTTATATTGGGTGATGTCTAAGGAAGTCGTGGATCTTCTTGCTTGTTGGCGTGGTTTCAAGGCAAGGACATGTGTTGCTGCCAGATGGAGAATGATTCATTTGTGTTTAATGTGATGTTTATAGCTGGAAAGAAATGAAAGATGTTTTGAAGAAAAAGAGCGTTCTTTTGAAGATCATCAAACTTTTTTCTTTTCTACTTTGAGTTTGTGGGCTAAGATCTTTGTAAGGAATGACGATAATGTACTGAATTTGTTTCTGTCTTAGTTTCCTGCTTTCTAGAGTATAGTAGGTATTTCTTTTGTACATCCTGTGTACTTGGACTATGCCTATTCTTGTTAATAAAATTCTTATTAATTAAAAAAAAAAGTATTTAACTCATTTTCAAGTTCCCAACATAAGAAATTATCATAATGCAAACCTATATTCTAGCGTCTACCACTATAGACTTCTTGTTTCACCATTCATCTTGAAAATGGTAAAATTCCCCATAATGCTACGTATAGACTTCAAGCAGTCCTGCAATATATAAATTTCTGGCATACAGAAACTTGCCTGATCCCAACATTTTAGTGAGATGGTCTCAGCATCCGCAGCAAACCAGCCTTCCATTCTACATAAATACCACTGAAGAACATTATAAGCAAGCCCCTCCAACCTGTTGCATGCAAGGGAAAATTTAGGTAAACCAGTTCTTGACTATCAATTAACACAAAAATAAAACTACGAATTGTATTATGCAAGCATGTTGATGAAACCTCAATTCTGGCCTCTTTTCAAAAACAATTGAGAAAGCACGGAATATGGACATGTCTTCGCTTGATTCCTCTCTTATTTTATCCGTCTACATTTAAGAATGAAAATATCAAGTCAATGAATGTCCATAGCGAGACAGAATAAATATTAGAAGCACCAGACATGACTTGGATGAAATTCGAACTATAAATCTCAAAATCGATAAAACTAGAAAACTAAAATTGAATAATGAAAAATAAAATATCACTTGCCTCCTTTAAAATACTCTCGAATGCTTCACCAACTTTAGTAACTAATTCCTGAGGAACTTGATTTCCATCCATATCAAAGAGCGCATAGCTGCAGAGAACATATGATATATAAAACCAAAAAAATTATCCATTAAATAATACTCAAAAACAAGCAAACTGAGTTTAGGAAATTCCAGCTACACTGGAGGACATGTCGAAAAATAAAAGTCAATATATGTTACAGATGCAATCTATACAAGAAGATATTCTGAAGGAGTGAATTGATAACATAAGAAGCTTTGTTCCATGATTTTGTCCTTTTAACAATTATTTATGCTATGATTGCCAGAGATTTAAATAATTCGCAACCGCCTGCACAAGAACCACACTCGCTAAATTCACACAGAGCTAGCCAAAGGGAATCCACAAGATATTGTATACCCACTTCGGTATCTGCCATTACTTATCCTCACCAAAAAAAAAAAATAGCTATCCACAACCACATACAACACATTTGAATGTATCCTTTGTATTTCGTTGCGTTTCAGTTTATTGCCGGCAGCAGTTTGAAAGATGGACTTACATTTACATAGCAATACACCATAATAGAACAAGCAAACAAATACGCCAAAAATATATAAGAAACAAATATGGCTGAAAATTTTTAAAATGCATGAGAACCTTGCCTTATTCAAAATTAAGGCAATTGAATTATTTCAGCTTGACATACATTCTAATAGGTAAAGAGAAATAGCTGACATATCCACGTACCGGAGCTAAAAAATAACTCAAAAATTACAATATATATAAAAAATAACAGGATTGAAACCATGTATGCATTAGAACGTAGGAATAGTCTTTATTTGCTTCAGCAATAAGGGGATCCAGTCACTACTCTAAATGGGTATTTTAAACCTTACAAACAGGATGAAATGACGAAGTTAGAGCTTTTAAATAGCAGGAATTCATGCAAGTTGGTAGAAAGAATAGATTTTTTTATAATATGGAATCTGAGCAATGCGAGGCCCTTTAAACCCTCCTCTAGGAAGTAAACCCTGTTTAGAAGAATTCAAATATTTGCACATCTATCAGGGAAAAAAAAATCACACATCAAAAGCAGCAAAATAAATACTAACCTCTCCAAATCATGATCATAAAGCACAGAGTTGTCCCCACTAGTACGGTATAAGGGTAGTCCTAATCTCCCAATCAATGGTGCCAAGGGATTCTCTTTGCACACTCCATGCAACCTACGGCATCACGCCAATATGTCAAGTTTCGACATTAATATATGGGCACTCTCAAATATCTAATAAGGAACATATTTACAAAAAAATTTACCATGATGCACCCAAGTCAACTGGAAAACCAAAGGTGTAATCTGTATAAACGCGACCACCAATCCTATCCCGTGATTCCAACAAGACAACCTGGACACACACAAAAAAATCAAGCAAAAATAAAAGGATGCATGGATGCATCTTATCAAATCAAAGTACAATTAATAGCAACATAGATTCATCCATCACGGTGGAGAAAAAAATATATCTTGCCACATCAAAGTACAATGATACTCTCTCACACTCACACTCATCCATCCAGCCAGACTGCAAGTGACAGGTAGCACATATAATATCAGTATTAGCTACTTATTTAGCATGCATAGACAAAGTGGACTAAGCTTAACTACGTTGGACTTCTCCAAATTTAAAGTGAGACCAACCTAAATTAACAGCAAGTATATATCAGCTCCACACTGGCATATAATTGCATATTATAAGTGCCTTTTGGCAGTAGATCACCTAGCAGTTTGCTTAAACCATATTGCCCACCAAATATAGTACACGAACTATGACTGAAGAGTCTTAGCTCTAACTAAACCCAACAATGTGCTAATTTCAAATAACTTTGGGTCAGCCTCATATTTATCATTTTTCTATAAAGTAGGGCCAACCCAAAAGTAGCTTTTTCCTCAACATCTATGATTTCAAAAATCTGGCTGCTTTTGGGCAGGGAGTTGGTTAAGAGCCGATCAAACCCAAGTAAACATCGAAGTTTACTTGAAACGAGGCATCACGAAACAATGGTTATCATCCACAATAGCACTTAACACGTTATACTCAGAACACCTGAAACGAGGCATCATGAAGAGCACGGGCAGCTGCAATTCCAGCCATACCGCCGCCAATGACAATGACAGATGGCTTCCTCTCGACATTTGAGCAGAGACCTACAAAGAAAATGAACGAATTCAGATTAATGAAGCCATCCAAAACGGCTCGACTAATACCAATTGAAAGCACATCGAAGTTTCCTTGCCACAATCAACACAATTAAATTAATTTTCCTTTTTCATTTGTCCAAACAGCATTTTTTTTTTTATAACCTAACTTTTTCCTTAATTTAAAGTTTATTTTCCCCTTTTTGTATTTTCAAAGTCCAAAGAGCACCTAAGCTAATAGTTCATAATAAAATGAGTGATTAATAATTTCAGAAGCTAGAGAACAGCATAACTCAGCAACATCAATAATAAAATTAAAAATAAAAAACAAAAAACGTATATACCAGTCAAGACATACTCCCTAGCAAATGTAGCGATCATTACAGTAATAATAGGATTTTCTTTCCCTGTAATTTTTTACTTTAAAGGCAACAACAAATTCGTATTAAAAATAAAAACAAACAACGAAAGGTCAAGAGAGAGCGAGGGAGTCGTACGGTCAAGAAACTGTAAAAATTACAAAAGCAAACCTCTGCGCAATTGGGGATTACTCTTGGTGCCTACAGACTCCATTTCGCAGCGACAATCGGCGATCGACAACAAGACAATTATTTAATCTGTTACTATGACTATTACTAATGCTAATAATAGAGGATAAAGGATCCAGACGTTTTTTCTCGAAATTAAAGAGGGAAGGAGGCAATTGAGGCGAGTAATGAAGAATAAAAATTAAGAGACACGTTATAAAATGATTGGAATTCGAAGAAGAATTCGAATAATTCAATAAGAAACCCGGCTTCCCAAACCAGCTCATACAGTTTTCTCTCTCTCCCCCTTATAGTTTCGAAAAATTACACGGATTTCCAAAACCCTATCGCCGATTTTAGGTCGATGAGAGAAGAAAATGCGAGGGTTTTGGATGTGCTTTTAGAGCAATAGAGAAAATATCTGGGATTTGATCTGTTTGGAGAAAAAGTGGACAGATTTGGTGCAGAACGGAAAGGGGCGACAGAACTGCGTAATGTTGTTTTTATGCCTCTGTGTCCGAGCTTCCCGGTTGTTTTATAGAGAAAAGGCGACGCGGATTAGCAAATCTGGTACACGCTAGCGTAGGGAAAAAGCTACTACTCGCTGGATTCGGGATGCACGTGTCCATGTCGTTTGGTTTACTTGAGTAGGTTTTTTAATTTAATTTCGAGAAAAGGACAGTATTTGGGTGTACTACAGTCTACATCGGATTTTTATCTTTTTTTTAAAAAAAATTAATTTTTTAAATATTCTTAACATTTAAAAAATTAAAAAATTATAAATTTTTTAACAATCACTTTTTTAACTATTAAAAAAAATTAAACACATTTGAGAGGATTACTTTCGTTTCAAAAAAGTTATTAAAAGCCGTTCAGAAATCCAATTGAACTAAAATCAATTTAATTTAATTTAATTTTAAATATGCATATAAATGGATTTTTATCTTTTTTTAAAAAAAAAATTAAATATTTTTAACCATTAAAAAGATTATAAATTTATTAACAATCACTTTTTTAACTATTAAAAAAAATTAAACACATTTGAGAGGATTATTTTCGTTTCAAAAAACTTATTAAGGCCGTTTGGAATCCAACTGAAACTAATTTAATTTAATTTAATTTTAAATTAAATTTAATATCTAAATATTTAACTCTCAAATCATTAAATTCATCTAAATTTAAAATCTTTTTACACATAAAAATCATAATTTTTTTAACTCAACACATTTTTACATATGAAACTTATATTTCAACTTTTTATAAATTTATTTATTTTAATATTTAAATCCATCTAAACTAATTTTAAATAATCTTATAAAACTCATTCCATCACTTTAATTTATAATAATTCATAAACAATTCAATTTATATCAATTCAATTCAAATCCATCCAAAAGTGGTTGCGGTTTGGTGAGATTTCTCGCTTTTACGAAGCCCTTCTTAATTTTCAATTTCTAGTCGAATTTTTCGTACGAAGTTTGTCCCGTCCGTCCGATTCAGCTGTCAGTCTGGATGAAAACCATTACGCTACACGACACGTGTGGTTTCTCTTTTTCCGGCTAGGTTGAATTATTAGAATGCCGGTGGTCCAGGTCCATGCAAACAATATGACGGTAATACCCTTTAAAAGTAAGTTCTGATTACTGACCACTACAAATCTAGAAGTTTCGCCAATTGGTTTCGATTTGCATCTTCTCCTCGATGGAATAATTCTATACATTATATTCCATGCATTATATTCTTATTATGTAATTATTTTCTGTTGATATTATATTATTCTTTATTTAATTTTTTTTATCTGTATCAAATTTCGGATAGGAAATTTTAAAAAGTTCTATTAAAAAAACCTTAAAGGTTACATCAAATTTAATTGTTTGAAGGATGGTGATGATGTGCAAATTCAATAAAATTAGGAGCATCGGGTGCAAATGGGCTTTTTTTATTGTACTCTGTGATGCAATTTAATAAATGTAAAGTAATTCTATTTGAAAATTTTTTGTAACATAATTTAATTTATAAAATTTAAAATTTATTTTTTAAATTAAATTATGCAGCGTAAATGGTACGTGGTGTAAAAATTATAAAATAAATTATTGATAAATAAGAAATAATAATTTAGGAGCACATAAAAAAATTGAGTTTTATTACTCATCATCCTCACACACTATACACCTTTTTTTTTTAATTTTTTTAAGATTTTTTTCTTTTATTCTTCTTAAACTTATTGAATTCTTCTACTCAACATCTATATACTATATATTTAATAAGAGAAAAAAATTAAAAATATATATCTCTATATATATAAAGAGCCTAAGAAATGGAATTTTTTTGTTTTAACAGAAATTTCTTGTTTTAACGGAATATGCTAGTTTTTATTAACTTTCCCTCTGTTTGTAATAATTACAAAACATAGGGATACAATTGTATTTTCCTTTACATTCTATTTGTGGCTACTTTTATGATTTTTGTTAGTTTCTATTCCACTATTAATATCTTTAAATATGCTAACAAAGCAGATTTATTATGAAAATACGTTATAATGGGAAAACAAATTTATGTAGATTTGTCTTTTCGTATTCATTATAATAAGAAATGATTATAATAATTTACAAATAGCATATTTTTCAACAGCTTTTAAGATATATATTGGAAATATATATAGAATAGTAAAAGGTAGGAATAGAAGCAGAACGATGAAATTATTAATTATTGTGAGGATCGAAAATCGAAAAGCAAAAACAGTACATGTGTTTTTTAACAATAAAAATATGGTTCATATTATATAAATATATAGTGCATGTATCTTTTTATTACAATATTATTAACTCTATTATTAAATCTAAAATTTTGTGGAGCCAATCAATTAAGAAACAAATTTTTTATAAAAAATCTGTTAATTTACTATTAATTATTTCTTATGGAAATATTCTATTTCCTATTCATAAATAGTCAATTTTGGGGACTTTTTATTTTGTCATAAATGTTGTGATTAACTTTAGACTTCAGAGATGACGCATGCATGTCCCCCAAAACAACCAAAAAGAAAAAAAAAGATAAACTTGACGTACGGCATCTGATTATCCCCAAGATCATGATGATCATGAATCAGGCCCAGCCGCCATGGATTATGCAACCATGAAAACATATGTGTGTGTGTTTTGAATCAGCTATAGGTGAAAGTGTACGTTCAAAATATAATGCATGTGACACCAAACGATTGACAATTAAGTATAAAAAAATAAATAATTTTCTAATTATCTGAGACTATATTAAAAAGTAATAAAATGATAATATTTTAAAAAAATGATAATTAAATAGATCTAGCACTTCTTTAAGATGAGCAGCCCATGATCTATCTCTAAATAATTTATCACAATATAGCTAGGCCAAGTCGATAACTTAAATAGTTAGATACGGAACAATATATTAATATAAGGAATCTACAACTTTCAAAGAATGGATCGATGCAAGCTTATAAATTTATTGCAAATTTATTATAAAAAGACAACAGATGATCATGGTCAGGAGTAATTAGAGTAATTAGATAATTTACTAAAAGATCATCATGTGGACTCCTTTTCGTGATTGCTAATTAATGATTATTTTTATAAGCCTATTATGTCATATCATGTCAGCCACTTTCATTACATATATATGTAAAAATATTGTTTAATTTATGTATATATAATTAGTCCAGTTTATATTAAAAAATAATCGAATTGAGATGGTTTTAGATGAGTTGAATAAAATATTATTAGGATATTATTTTTAATATTATTATTATTTTAGGATTTGAAAAAATTGAATTGTTTATTATATTTTGTATATGAATTTGAAAAAATTATAATAATAAGATGAGATGAATTGAGGTAAGTTTTGAATACAAATAAGGCCTTAGAAGTGCCCAATCATGCCCTCACCCTCATTTAATATATAAATAATAAATTAAAAAGCGTTGTGGATAAATAATTAAAAAGCTATTCAAAAATTTTTTTTAGGAACATCTACCAATTATATGACCATATTATAGCTTCTATTAATGCTCTTCTTTTATAATATATCAAAGCGTGTAATTATTTATAAATTACATGAACATTACATCGTTATTATATTAACCAAAAACATTACGTCCTTATTAATAAAAAATTAGTTCTTAACAAAAAAATTTTATTTTCTTCTAGCAAATATTTGAGCGTAATGTTTTAACAAAATTGTCTGCGATAAGATTAATACAAATCCAATAAAAACATTAGTTCAAAATATGAATCCTTTGATGTTTCCACAAATAATTTATGTTCTAATTATTTGTTATTTGGAAACAATATTTCAATTTTGTTTAGAGAAAGTACAAAAATGTTTTCCCTCCCAAGTTTAATTTCAAAATAATGCACATTTGGTCTTACCGGCTGCACCACCTTTTTTTCTGTTTTTTCCTGCATATTCCAGAAATGTTGTAGAGATAGATATTTTGGTATGCAATGATCTATTTTACTTGTGATGTTTATTTATAAGATAATGTTAAAGCTTATGCTCTTTTTTTATAATATATCGCAGCGTATAATTATTTATAAATTACATAAATATTACATCATTATTTAATTAACATAAAACATTATGTCCTTATTAATAAAAATAATAATTCTTAACAAAAAAAATTAAACATAAATTAAGCAAACGTGCATTGCACGTTGCTTTCACCTAATATAATATATAATGTGTAAAGATAATGAATAGAATTTTTCGAAGAAAGAAATTTTCCCTATGTTAAGTTACTTTGTATAGATGCTGACCACGCGGCATTTTCATCTACTGGACACGTGATAGATTTTGGTTTAACCATCTTATGAACTATTTAAATTAAGATTTTACATCATCTTTCATCAAATATCACATATATTTTAATTTTTTTTTTGTTTTACTCTTACTAAATTAATTTAATTCTTCTACTTATCATTCTTACATCACATATTTATTAAAGAAAAAAATAAAAAAATAATGTGCGATGTGTAGTACAGTGATAATGTGTAGAATTATTTTCTAATTTATTTTAGCAAAAGCTCACTGAAAGGGTTGATTGATAACAGAAAAGGGTGATTCTTAGAAATAGACAGTCTTTCTTTGTCAAAACAGTGCAACTAATTGAAGTGTGTAAGGTATATGTACTGTCTTTTAACACACTGATTGCATCTGCTATTTCAGCAAGAGTAATACACAAAGTTTTTTTTTTAATTATTAATATTTATCATATTTAAATTTGTATCAGGTTGTGCACATTGTTGAATTGTCTGATGAATATAATTTAACCAAGTAATTGTTAATAGCATGACCTACTGTTAAACCATAATATAATCTCTTTTTTTCTATTTTGAATTCATTTAAATTTTGGTTTTCTTATAAATTTGGATTAATCTGAAATAAGACATAATTATATGACATTGTATATTGAGAAATACTACAAATGTTAGTAGTTAGAGGAAATATTTAAAATGAATATAAAATATTAAAAATATAATATTTAAATGATATAGAGAAAAAATATATAAAATGATGTATTAACTATTATAAATTCAGTATGTAAAATAGAAAAAATAGATTTCAGTAATGTATTTCAAAGAATAAGGTAAAACAATCATTGAGAATGCTTAGTAGATTTGAGGCCTTAGATGAGACACAAAATTCTTATCTGATCTCATTTCATCTTATTCTCAAATATAATTCAAATACAAAATTTTCAAACTAAACATTACAACTTTTTCAAACTTTCAAATAAAAAATAAAAAACAATTCCAACTTTTTCAAAGCCTCAAACAAAAATAATATTATAAAACTATATTCTTACAATATTTTAACTTTATAATATTTTTTATTCAACTTTTTTTCTCTTATTTTTCAAAATCTAAAAAATACTCAACTCAAACTATCTTACTACTATTCACAAACTATCTTACTATTATTCATAAAATTATCATCTCACTCCTCAAACTAACCCTATTCCAAAGAATCAAACATTGTTGTTGAACCGAAAATCTCAAATGGGCTCAAGACACAAAAACTAAATAAATGTATATGAAATGTAGTGAATAGTAATTGAATAAAGAAAAATTATATTCTCAAGTTGATATGTAGAATACACACCATCTACATCATTTAAAATAGTAAGATTTAATTTGTAAATTTTAAAATTTATCTTTCAAATCAAATTATACTATGTAAGTGTTTTACTAGGTATGCTCTACATACCAATTTGATAATATAGCAAGTCTTTGAAGAAATGGTTGAAGGCTAATCCTTACTTAAAGGGCTCTCTTTGTGTATAAATAAGTTCCTCATAACTTAGGTAGCTTATTCTTTAAATGTCTAGAGAATCAAGGCTTTGGTGAATCCGTGTGTAAGAGGTGTGGGCTTCTTGGGCAAAAGGTGAGGAACTTTTCTTCTCTTCAACAATTTGTAGTGAGCATTTCCTCTATAGGACAAGTGGTGGCTTTTGATTCATCCTTACCAATTATTCCTCGGAGTAAGACTTGGAAAGCCACCATTCATACTAGTGGTTCTTCGTACCTCTAAGCTTCTATGGTATCAAAGGTGATTTTTTTATTCGGGGAGGGGGATCGAACACAACACCTCCATTTTGAAAGTTTAAATGTTATGTCATCAGGCCATATGCCTTTGGCTATGGTATCAAAGGTGTTTTAGCATCATTTGGTGCAACAAAATTGTACAACAAAAAAGCTTTAAACAAGTTTATACTGCAATATTGGAACAAGTGGACTTGAAGGAAACAAATGTGAGCTTCAGATGACAATAACTTGACGAATATCCCAATAAAAATCTAGAGTGAAATTTGAATGTTTAAAGTAAGGTAACACTTGCAAGTGGCAAAGTAAATTAGTGTAATTATTGGATGAGAAGAGAACAAAAAAGAGAAGAGACTCACAGAAGGGAGAAGGGATGTGGTAGACCAACGTTACGTTGAGACCTCACTGAATTGATCTTTTAGCCCGTACATATGGCATTTTGTCACGACTGTTTTTCCCAAGACTTTTTCTTGGGGCCCTTTGGAAATGCATTTCTACAGCATAACTTTGTGGCCCATGTTTATCTTATGTTGGGTTTGTTGGAACTTGAAAATTTTCCAGTCTAATCTTATCTAGAGGGTAAAAGAGCTAAGGTCTGGTTTGACTATCAAGATGAGTCTCATCTCATCTCATCTGTGTAACTAAACGAGACTTAAAACAATCATAATGCAAAAGCATATAGAACCAAAGATTTATATATAATTAGTTCACATATATATGTTGCAATTATACTGAATGATAATAGATGGTGTATAGAGTCTCATATTGATAAGGAGGGAGAAGTTATTTTGTTTTATAATAATTTCAATATGACTTCAATTATACCATTAACTAATATTTTTAAAGTATGACTTAGATATGACTTGTGCCTATCTTGGGGTATTACAAATATAATCAAAGTCAATTCCAATAAAAAATACAGGATTTGAGCAGTGTCACCTATGATGGAATGACCCGAAAAGGTCAAGGTCGTCAGGAACATAGGGCAGAGATTGCAATATCCTATTGTGACCAACCGCTCCAATTTCCTCTTGGATTGGTCACAAGTTTTGCCTAAAATTCTTGAGTCTCAAATCTTTATTTTTAAAATTTGTAGATAATTTTTAAATTGAGCCAAGTATTTAAAATTATTCGAGTATTTTTTTTAAAGTCTGAAATTATTTTAACTGTTATTGAACCAAATCTATGTTTTGGAATTTAGTCTCTTTAATTTTAGAGCTATGAAAATAAAATATTTTTTATTAATCAATTTTAATTATCTTGAAAATTATTTTAAAACAACAAATATATTTTTATATTTAAATGAGACTTGTGCATAATACAACAAAATGACAACACTTGAGGAATTTCTAGGTAATAGCCCACTGTCTCTACATGATGCATATTTTTGAGTCTTTTGTCCCTTTTATTCTGCTCCTTCTTAGGGTCCAAAGTAGATAGATATCCTAATTACCTCAATTTCCAGCCACAACTTTTCAAAAGCACAACAAATGTTAAAACTAGTCTTGTTGATGTCGTGTTTTGCAGGCCTGGACAATTCCACTCGGTCAGAGTTTGTGTGATCACCTGCACAGTAACAAGGGGAGATCTCGGGTCCGTTGATTCTCCAATGCTTAAGTCAGTATGGTGTTGAGGATGAAGATGAAGTATATTGATGATGATAGTGTTAGATTCCTTACCTGTGTGCTGCAGGTGGTGTTATTTATACTTGCCGACCTGGTCTCCACACTAGTGGAGTGTTGCATAGCAGGAGATCATATATTCATATTGTCCATTCACCGAGCTATCTTTGTGTCGTCAGTTCGCTGAGCTATGACTTGCTCAGTGTTATTGAGTGATGTTCGAGCCTTGGGCCGCATTGAATGCGACGTATTTTCTGTCTTGAGCCATTTCCATCTCATTAATGCAGGGTGTGAACAGCTGCAAGTTTTCTCGTCTGGCATTAAATGCTATATTCCTTTCCTCATAAGCCTTGCCTGCATTTCCTGTCTTGTTTCCTGATGTAAGCATGATCCGACCTGGGTCTTACACCCGAGCCTTAACCCAGGTGCTACCGTTTGACCCAGTCCATATTATGTACTTGAACCCTAATCCGGGCTTTGTCTCCAGCCCGATCCAGCCCAGACCTTACAACTGGGTTTTAACCTGGGCCCTGCCTTTAGCCCAATCCAAGGGATTTTCTGCCTTCACAGTACCCTGCAAATTTTTAACACACTTGTGGGCTAGAAATTATAAGAAGTTTTCTTTTTTTTGGCCGGCGAATCCCCATGAAAATTTCTAACTTGGGCGAGCGCATGGAAGGTGAACGGATTTGCATGTACTTATTCGTTCTTTCCCCCCATATCTAAGGGGATGCGAACCGATATCTGCCATTAATAAATAATCATTAACTCTGTCTCCATTAATTGAAAATGCTCCCTAGTGTGAGCTTCAACGTTGCTCGAGATTGGTTCGTTCCACGCACGTGTGTGGTAGTTAAGCATCATTTTGTTTTTCCTTGGCGGATGTATCCCTTCGTACTTAGTGTCATCGTTTCAGACACCTAGCCATTCCATCGCACTGTTTTTATTCATTTCTTCCCCCCTCATTTCTTCCTCTCTTTTCTCTTTGCCATTTTCGTCTCGCCCTCCTTCTTCGTTTCTCTGAAATTCAAAACATACTCTAAGCTTTCCATTTACTTTCACCATGACCAAACGAAGCGAGAACGATCCCCACTTCAGCTATTTTGTTGTGAAGCGTTGGACGTCGGCCATGACTAGTAATGACATTCGTATATTCTGTAGACAGTATCCTATCCCTTCAACAACCGTCTTGAAATCCCTAATTCTTGCATCCCGATGGTGGACAAGAATGGCTTGGCGACAAAGGTGGCTCTTTATCCCCATATGTTTTCCAGCGGACTGCGCTTGCCATTTTGCCGCCCTGTGCGTGATATTCTAGATTTACTACAACTAGCCCCGACACAACTTAACCCCAATGCTTGGCATTTCATTATGGTTAGTTGTGTTGCCTTTCGAATCGTTTTGGGGGATTTAGAAGATTACCTCGATCTAACTGCTCGGGAGTTTCTATCGGTGTACCGCATCAACTGGCTTCCTGGAAACATTTGTAGTTTCCAACCCCAATTCGCCTAGAAATATTTCACTACTCTAGAGAAGCATTATTCTTCAATAAAAGATTCGCACCGGTGATTCTTTTTCGTAAGAGGCTGAGACTGGGAGTTCTAGAAAGGAGAAGGTGAGTACGAGGAATTTCCTGTCTGATCTGTTTGGGGTAAGGTTCTAACTACCAAGTCTCTCTCCATCAAGTTATCAGAGAGAGAAGAATTCAAGATTGCTTCCGTAATGTCCTGGGTAACGGCTCATCCAACCCTTGCTGAGTCTGATTCGTTGCTAAGCGATGAGGTCCTGGGTAACGGCTCATCCAACCCTTGCTGAGTCTGATTCGTTGCTAAGCGATGAGAACATTCATGGTTACATTGTTCTTCCCCACCGTGCACATTTGCTAGATCGGGACTTCTTAAAGGTTCCCTGTTCTCCTCTGAGGGAGAACCACCGCGCAACTTCTCCACCTAAAGATAACTGCGTGAAGCGGCCTCGCATAGATGGAGGTGCTTCTGTGTCTATTCAGCCTGTGTCTTCCCAGGATGCTCCTTCGAAATCCTCCCATCTCCCTCTATCGAATGCTCCCCGTAAAGAGAAGAGGGGTTCCCACTGAGCTGCTCCTGAAAGCACTTCTCTCCGAGCTGCTAAAAAGAGCAGTTCCCATTGAGTTGCTCTGGAAGCACTTCTCACCGAGTTGCTAAAGAGAGAAGTTGCCACCGAGCTGCTCCTGAAAGCACTTCTCACCAGGTTGCTCCAGCAAATAACCACCCGAGAGGTAATTTCTTGAGATTTCTAAGACCCTTCCTCTTTTTTTATTGGGTTCGTTTAAACAAAAGATAATAGAATTTTGCCTTTTTTTTTAGGCCCTACTAAAGGAGATGAGACTGACATTACCATTGCCTTTCTCTTTTCTTCAACTTTTGACTACCCAGTGTATCAAGGTTCTAGTCCAATGACAGGAGCTTTTCCCTCCTTTGAAGAGGTTCTTAGTAAGGGGAGGGTTCTGCCACGCGAGTCACCAACTCCTTTTGAGGAAAGACTCGCCGAGGTTGAAGCTTCCTTTGGGGAGTGCTTAACTAACTTCCCCATTTTGCCTTCGAAGTTCTCAGGTCTGACTCCCCCCAGTTTTCCTTCGGTCCCCATTTCAAAAGTTTTCGCCACTCCTCCAGTCCCACCCTTGGGAATGGACATGGAGGTTACTCCTATTGGATAGAAGGAGCTAACTCCTCCTAAGACTATGGAACCATGTTATGAGGATACTGCAAAACTAATTCCTTCTAAAGTTCTAGTCTCCTCATCAGTGTTGGAACCGACTTCCGAGCCGGTTCCCCTAGTATTCCTAGAAGTTACCCCTTCTCTTCCAATCTTTCAGGTATTTACTTCTTATATCTTTGCTCGAACCTTTTTCCCTTCTTCTCTCCCTTTCTTCCTTACAGTTGTATCTCATGCCGAGCTACTTATTCATTTTAGGAATGCTCAATCCCTTAAGTCGAGACCACTCCTCTATTCCAGAAAGACGTTATTATGGTGGAGGACAGTTCTTCATCCACTTCCCCTTCATCTGGGAATGGTTCTCCCTGTTCTGGGGCTGCTTAGGGTGAAAGTTCGGCTCAGGGTGAGGAACAGCCAATCTCTCCGTCCATGCCCCTCCAGGCTCCCTAAGTTGAAGTTCTCTTCAACGTGAGGAGGAATCTGGTCTGCCTTCCATATCCACTGAAGCTATTCTACCGTTGGTATGCGTAGAACCTTCTTCCTCTTCTAGGAAAGGAAATTCGCAGGAGCCGAGGCTAGGTTTTAAGAAGGCACGGGCAGAATCTTTTAAAGCGCTGGCTCGGAAGTTCAGGCCCCTGTTCGCCAATGTAAGCATTTCCTCTCTGTATACTAACTTTCACTTTTTACCTTTTGCCCTTAAATTTTATCTTTTCTTGTCCTTTCAGGTCGCAGACCAACTTGTTGAGATGGTTTTTAGAGTGCAAAAGGCTCTTAAAGAGGATTTTAGAGCTCAGAGGGCGTTAAACACTCTTATGCACCTGCAAAGGATGAAGATGGGCGACGACCTCCACAAGTTGACCATGGAGAATGATTCTTTGTGGGAGGTAAACGAGTCTTGTCGTTAGAAAATCCGTGCCCAACGAAAAGAGATTGAGGTGATGGAACGGAAGATAAAGGCAATGGAGCATAAGTTTGAAACAATGGCCCTGGAAATCGAGCTCAAAGATAAGGAGATTCGGTTGAGGGGCCAGGAGATTAAAGAAAGCAATACGGAGATTGCTTCTAAGGTCCAACAGTTGGAATCTGCCCATAAGGAGATTGAAGATCTCCAAGTCCACTCTAAGTTTCTCCTTGTTGAAAGGGAATCTTCCCAAGCCGAAATGCAGAGGTTGGAGTGTGAGAGCCGCTCCAAGAAGAGCTGAAGCAGGGCAAAGAAGCCATTGAGACATTGGCGCTGGAAAAAAGGCTCGCCATTGAAATTCATTGCATCATGTTCGATAAATATATGGGGATCACCAAACAAGGAGATAAGATAAAGGCTTTAGCTCGGGTCACGGTTTCTCGTTTGGAGTTTTCTTTAGAAGCAGCTCGGCACCGTGCAGACCTTATTGAATCCCCACTCAGAAAAGCTCTTGCCCTACGTGATAAAGCCTGGATTTATGGGTATAGGGAAAGTCTCGAGCATCTCCGAGAGGTGCTACTTGAGAATCCCAAGGCCGATCTACTTGACATGCGATGCTCCTCTTTAGCCTTCAGACTTTCCTTTCATTTTTTTGTTTCCAAACCTGCAATGGTCTTTGATGTAATTTTGACATTTCTATACAAATGAATGTACCTTTGGTTGTTTGAGCTTGGCTGATTGAAACTTTTTATTTTTCTTATTTTTCTGTCTGTTGCATTTGGTTGTTTTACATTGCTGAACTCGTGCGTTTTGATTTGTGTTGGGTAGAAACCAAAAAATGTATCATTCAATTGTCGAGACCCGAACGTAGTCTATTTTTTTGTTGAAGGAAATCTAAGCCAACCTCTTCCTTGTTGATGGGGATCTTAGCTAAGTTCCTTTGCTAAATGTTTACTGAGTGGTTCTATTTTACTGAATGTTTACCGAGCGGCTCTATTTTACTGAATGTTTACAGAATGGCACAACTTCACTGAGTGTTTACCGAGTGGCACCATTCCACTGAGTGTTTACCGTGCGGGATCCCTTCACTAAGTGTTTACCAAGCTGGATCCCTTCACTGAGTGTTTACCGAGCTGGATCCTTTCACTAAGTGTTTACCAAACAAGATCCCTTCACTTTAATGAGTAAGACTCTTTTGTCAAATCTCATATTTGTTTGAACATATGCTGATCTTTCATGTACCTTTTATGCACGTGAATTGCATAAGAGTGTTTTGATGCTAATTCCACGTTGGTCCTGAGGTTACCTTTATTGACGTCCTTTCAATTCTTGCTTGCTTTGAATTATGCTTAATTATGTCGGTGCAGTTACACCTGCTATTAATTCTCTATTAATCTGGCATTTACTTTTGTCATTAACTTCTCCATGAACTTAGTGTAGCACGTCGGTCACAGTTTCTACATTTAACCCTATCATTAACTTCTCCACGATCTTTGTGTAGCACGTCGGTTGCAGTTTCTGCTTTTTTCAAATCTCAAGGGGCTGCGGTTTCCCATGAGAGACACATGGATAATCAGGGAGGTCTTGGAGACATGTGGTTGCTCAGGGAGATCTCAAGAGTTACGGTTCCCTGGGATGCCAAATGCCACTCTTGTCTATAAAAGGGGCTTCTTCCTTGTTTTGAGGAATTCATCATATTCAGCTCTTTATCCATTCTTTCGAAGCTTGGTGATTTCCTGATCCCCATGCCTTTCTTATTTTATATTTTTCATCGTAAGGGACGACGCCTTCTTTTATGGTGTTCAGGTTGTCACTGTTTATGGCGATTTGAATATCGAAGAAGAAATAAGTCGCCCATACTTCTTGTCCTTGCCCTTTTGCTTATGGTGAATGGCTTGTTCTTGCCCCTTTGCTTACGGGGGTCAACTTTCAAAGTTGCTGCACCAAAACTCATTGCATATGAGTTTTGGACGGGGCAAGAATAGGACAATGGCATGGCGGTGGAGACTGAGGAGGGCAGGAATACACGGTTCAAGGTGGAAATCAAGTCTTTGGGGTTGATTTCACTTGTTGCCCCAACATCCGTTTGTCCTCCACATCGTCCACCCCATTCAACCTCGAAGCCAATTCCCTCTCTTGAGAATTTGGGTGGGGTTCCACTGGACTCCCCTCATCCTGAGAAGGAAGATACCGCAATGTTGAGCATCCTGCTCGATGCTATGTGGGGATGGTATTGCACTGCTGAGCGCCCTATTTCTGCTCAAACGAACCCGGATCTACCGGGCACCCATCTACTTTAAGGGAGAAACCGTACTGCCAATCCTCTTGTTTCTGCCTAGACAGAACGAGCTTCCACTGGACGTCACTCTCCCTGATGGAGATATTGCACCGCTAATCATTCTGCACTTATCTGGATGAGACTTTTCTCTCTGTTCCTTGTAATCTTTGATGATGTAATATTCTTCTTTTTAATATTGTTTGTAAGCTTTTTTGCAGTTCTTTTGTTCCTTATAATCCTGTTCGGATAATAAAATGACTTTATGATACTTTTGTATACCTGTTTGCATGATTCCATGCTGTATTCCATTTTTGTATACTGGGCTTGTACTCAGCGAAGGTTGGCAAGTCCAATCTAGGGATTTGCTTATATTCCGACCAGCTCTTAAGTCCAAGGCGTGAGGAGTCCATGCACATGGTGTTTTACCGAGCTGCAATTTTGTTTTGTTTCGTTGCTCTCCTTTTTGTTTTCTTTTATTTTTCCCGCGGCCAGTCAAATGACTGGGCTTGTACCCTACAAAGGCTAGGCTATACGATTAATAATATAATTTTGTGTACCTGACTGTATGGTTTCTTCTTTTCTTTGTTGTCCTTCATTTTTGCTGCTTTTTCCCTTTTGTTTCCTCCATAGCCAGTCTAGAGA
Organism: Juglans regia; assembly: GCF_001411555.2. Classification (NCBI taxonomy): domain Eukaryota; kingdom Viridiplantae; phylum Streptophyta; class Magnoliopsida; order Fagales; family Juglandaceae; genus Juglans; species Juglans regia. Next base: position 31,430,452 of record NC_049901.1, on the reverse strand, counting down.
CTGGGCTTATACCCTGCGAAGGTCGAAAAGTCCAATCTCAGGACTAGCTTTTATTCTGACTGACTCTTGTAGGTCGGCAAAGCCCAAGGGCTCTGCTCCCTCACCAATGCATCACAGGCAGCAACCTTACATGAAGCTCGACAAGTCATTGGAACTTGCATTTCGAATAGCTGTTAGCAGGGCAGAGCTCATAGCTCTGGTCCTGTGCTTTGTACTTCGTGGTCGATTTAGAGATCGGGTTTGTATCCCGTGAAGGTCAGCAAGTCCAAGCTCAAGATTGGCTTGTATTCCGACTAGCTCTTATAGGTTGGCAAAGCCCAAGAGCGCTGCTCCCTGGCCAATACATCGCAAGTGGCAACCTTGCACAAAGCTCGACAAGTTATTGGGACTTGCATTTTGAATAGCTGCTAGCAAGGCAAAGTTCATGGCTCTAGTCTTGTGCTATATACTTCATGGCCGATCTATAGACCTGGCTTGTACCTTGCGAAGGTTGACAAGTCCAATCTCAGGACTCGCTTGTATTCCGACTAGTTCTTATGGGATGGTAGAGCTCAAGAGCCCTACTCCCTTGCCAATGCATCATAGGCAACAACCTTGCACGAAGCTCAATAAGTCACTGAGACTTGCATTTCGAATAGTTGTTAGCAGGGCATAGCTCATGGCTCTGGTCCTGTGCTTTATACTTCGTGGCAGATCTAGAGACTGGGCATGTACCCCACGAAGGTCGGCAAGTCCAATCTCAGGACTGGCTTCTATTCCAACTTGCTCTTACAAGTTGGCAAAGCCCAAGGGCCCTACTTTCTCGCTAATGCATTGCAGGAAACAACCTTGCATGAAACTCGACAAGTCATTAGGACTTGCATTTCGAATAGCTTTTAGCAGGGCAGAGCTCATGGCTCTGGTCATGTCCTTTATACTTCGTGGTAGATCTAGAGACCGGGCATGTACCCCGCGGAGGACGGCAAGTCCGATCTCAAGATTGGCTTGTATTCCGATTGGCTCTTATAGGTTGGCAGCGCTTAAGGGCCATGCTCTCTCGCCAATGCATTGCAAGCAGCAACCTTGCATGAAGCTCGACATGTCATTAGGACTTGCATTTTGTATAGCTGTTAGCAAGGCAGAGCTCATGGCTCTGGTCCTGTGCTTTATACTTCGTGGCTGATCTAGAGATTGGGCTTGTACCCCTCAAAGGTTGACAAGTCCAATCTCAGGACTGGCTTGTATTCTGACTGGCTCTTATAGGTTGGTAAAGCCTAAGGGCCCTGCTCCCTCGCCAATGCATCGCAGACAACAACCTTGCACAAAGATCGACAAATCATTGGGACTTGCATTTTGAATAGCTGTTAGTAAGGCAGAGCTCATGACTCTGGTTCTGTGCTTAATACTTCGTGACCAATCTAGAGAACGGGCTTGTACCCTGCGAAGGTCGGCAAGTCCAATCTCATGACTAGCTTTTATTCCAATTAGCTCTTATAGGTTGGCTGAGCCTAAAGGCTCTTCACCCTCGCTAATGCATCGTAGGCAGCAACCTTGCATGAAGCTCGACACGTCATTGGGACTTGCATTTTGAATAGCTGTTTGTAGGGGCAGAGCTCATGGCTCTGGTCATGTGCTTTATACTTTGTGGCCGATCTAGAGAGCAAGCTTGTACCCCGTGAAGGTCGGCAAGTCCAATCTCAGGATTGGCGTGTATTCCGACTGGCTTTTATAGGTTGGTAGCGCCAAAGGGCCATGCTCCCTCGCCAATGCATCGCAGGCAGCAACCTTGCACAAAGCGCGACAAGTCATTGGGAGTCACATTTCAAATAGCTATTAGCAGGGCAGAGCTCATGGCTTTGGTCCTGTGCTTTATACTTCGTGGCCAATCTAGAGACCGGGCTTGTACCCCGCGAAGGTCGGCAAGTCCAATCTCAGGACCGACTTATTTTATGATTGGCTCTTATAGGTTGGTAGAGCCCTGCTCCCTCGCCAATGCACCGTAGACAACAACCTTGCATGAAACTCCACAAGTCATTGGGACTCGCATTTCGAATAACTGTTAGCAGGGCAAAGCTCATTGCTCTGGTCCTGTAATTTATACTTTGTGGCCGATCTAAAGATTGGGCTTGTACCTACGAAGGTTGGCAAGTCCAATTTCAAGACTGGCTTGTATTCCAACTTGCTCTTATAGGTTGGCAGAGCCCAAGGGCCCTGCTCCCTCGCCAATGCATCTCAGACAACAACCTTGCATGAAGCTCGACAAGTCATTGGGACTTGCATTTTGAATAGCTATTAGCAGGGCAAAGCTCATGGCTCTAGTCTTTTGCTATATACTTTGTGGCCGATCTAGAAGCCGGGCTTGTTTGATTTATGATGTTTGTAGGGGACACGATAATGCAACATCCAAAATTAGTCCATAAAAAAACTTAATTAACAAATCACAACATTAAACTTTTTGAACCGGGCTTTGGGTTTTTCATACAAAATACTTCCTTAGGTGCTCGACATTCCTTGGGTGGGGCAATTCGTGGCCTTCCTGGTTCTTAAGTTGATAAGAATTAGGTCTCCCGGTTGCTATTACCAAATATGGCTCTTCCCATCTGGGGCCTAGCTTGCCTTCTTCCTGAGTAGTAACTCCTTTTTGTTTTAAAACCATGTCTCCCACTTTGAAGGTGGGGGGTTAGACCCATTTGTTAAAATATTGTTCAACTCTTCATTTGTTGGCTGCTGCTCAGCTTTCTGCTTCCTCCCACCTTTCTTCTAAGAAGTCTAAGTTTTCTCGCAATCTCTCGTTGTTGCTGTCTGGGTCAAAATGTTATACACGATACGTGGGCACTGCCACTTCCGCTGGTATTATTGCTTCAGTATCGTAAACGAGGGCAAAAGGAGTTTCTTCGGCGTTGGTTATTACTGATGTTCAGTACGCCCATAATGTGTTGGGAAGTTTCTTAGCCCACTCCCTCTTTTGGCTTCCCAACTTTTTCTTCAAGATGTTAAGCAATGTTTTATTGGTTACTTCTACTTGTCTATTGGCCTGCGAATGTCCCGGAGAGGAATACTTAGTTTTGATTTTAAGTTCCGAGCACCATTCTCGATAGTGGGAGCAATCGAATTGTCTTCCATTGTCCGATACGAAGATTTGGGGAATTCTGAAGTGGCTTATTATAGATTTCTAAAGGAAGTTTGTAATTGCCTGCATTGTGATCGTTGCTAGAGCTTCTGCTTCCACCCATTTTGTGAAGTAATCCACTGTTACTATGATGAATTTTACTCCTCCTTCACCCGTAGAGAGGGGCCAATAAGGTCTAACCTCTACTATGCGAAGGGCCATGGGGAAGTAATAGAGGTGAGCTTTTTGGGTGGGCTGTGGGGAATAAGAGCGTACTCTTGGCATTTGAGACATTTTCTTACGAAATCTTCCAGGTCTTTGAGAGAGTTAGGCCAATAATACCCTGCCCATGTAGCTCGTCAAGCTAGCGTTCTTCTGCCAAAATGATTCCCACAAATTCCTTCGTGTATCTTTGCTAATACATACTGGGCCTGCTCGGAAGAGATACATCTTAGAAGGGGCTCATCAAAGCCTCTTTTATATAGAATTCCTTGTACTATTGTGAAGTGAGCCGTTCAGTTCCTTATTTCTTAGGCTTCTTCTAGGTCATCTGGAAGGACTTCCTCCTGAAGGAATTTTAGAACATCGATGGCCCATTCTGGTTGTTGTAACTCCTAGATTGTAGACATTCGAATCCCGATAGCTGCTACATCAATAGTCTGAATTATGGTATGATCCGTGAGTGACACTTCTTCTTGACCTAAGGTAGCATTTGCTAGACAATCTGCTTCCTGGTTCTCTCCTTTCAGGATTTGCTGGACGGAAGAATATTGGAAGAGGTCACACTCTTCTCCTACCCATTGGAGATATCTTTTCAAATTTTCTCCTTTCGTAAGAAATTGTCTGGTTACTTGTCCCACTATTATCTGAGCTTTTACTTCGACTTTGGTGGCCCTTAACAATCTAGCTATTGTCAGACCTGACAATAGTGCTTCATACTCAGTCTCATTATTGGTGACGTTGAACCCGAGCTTGAGTGCGTAGTAAAGCTTTTCTCCTGAGTCTGTTATTATGTGCACCCTAACTTGTGTTGTTACTACTAGAGCGTCGTCATCAACATAGACCTACCAAGGCTTGCCCTGGGGCATGATGATTATCTCATCCGAAAAGTTCAAGAATTCAGCTACAAAATCTGCCAATACCTGGCCCTTAACTGCGGTGCGTGGATGGTACTCAATCTCGAACTCGCTTAGCTCGACCACCCATTTAGTCATTTGACTAGATGTATCAGGTTTTTGTAATATTTTTCTCAAAGGGACATCAATTTTCACTTTTATTGGGTGAGCTTGAAAGTAAGGCCTTAACCACCTAGCAGCGATTACTAACGCGAATGCTAGCATTTTCGTTAGGGGATATCTGGCCTCTGCACCCCGAAAGGTTCTGCTTATATAATAAACGAGCTATTGAATTCCTTCTTCTATTTGAGTCAATATGGCAGACACCGCATTGGGTGATACTGCTAGGTAGGTAGTTAGATCTTCTCTTGATGTGGTTTGACTGAGCAAAGGTGGATGGGCTAGGTATTCCTTTAACTCCCTGAAGGCCTTTCCACACTCTTCATCCCATTCTTGCGCTTTCCATAGGACTTTGAAGAAAGGGATGCACCGGTCGGTTGATTTTGCAATGAATCAGCTCAGGGCAGGTATCCTCCTTGCGAGTCTTTGAACCTCATTGATTGTTCGGGGTGGAGGCATATCCACAATTACCTTGACTTTTTCAGGATTGGCCTCGATTCAGTGCTCGGAGACCATGAATCGCAAGAATTTCCCCAACTCAACTCTGAAAACACACTTCTGTGGGTTGAGCTTCATTTTATATTTTCTAAGTACCGCGAAAGCTTCCCGGAGATCATCAAGATGCTGTTTTGATTTCTTACTTTTAACCAAAAGGTCATCCACATAAACTTTCATGGTCCTCCCGATCTGATTCTTGAACATTCGGTTGACCAGTCGTTGGTATGTTGCCCCCGCATTTTTTAGACCGAATGTCATTGCTTTATAGCAGTAGAGGCATTGATCCGTGATAAATGCAGTTTTTTCCTCATCATCAAGGCTCATCTTGATCTTATTGTAACCAGAGTATACGTCCATAAAGCAAAGTAAGGTGTGCCCGGCCGTTGAGTCCACTATCAAGTCTATCCGTGGGAGGGGGAAACTATCTATAAGACAGACTTTGTTCAAGTCGGTGAAATCTACACACATTCTCCAATTCTCACTTGTCTTTTTGACCAAAATGACGTTGGAAAGCCATTTGGGATAATGAACTTCCCAAATGAACCCCACGGCCAAGAGGTGATCCACTTCCTCGGTGATGGCCGCATACTTCTTCGCACTGAAGCTGCGACACTTTTGTTTGATCTTTTTTGCCTAAGGGTTCACACTGAGGCGGTGCTCAATTACTAACACGTCGATGCCAGACATTTTTTCATGACTCCCACGTGAATACATCTCGATGTTCTATGAGTAGTTGCTTCATGGACTGGCTCAATTCTACGTGCATCTTAGATCTCATTGGCATAGTTCGTTCTAGTTTTTTAGGATCCACTGGTACCAGAACCAATGTTTCATTGGGCTCTGCCTACCTCAGTGCCTCTTCATCTCTCACTTCTCTATCCAGTTCTATTAGTGCCGGAGGTGGCGGTAAGACTGCTCCCCCATGGTCTTCCTTGAGGGCCTGTATAGCTATTGCTTTAGACTTCATTTCTCGAGTGTAGCAATCTCTTACAGTTTGTTGTTCACCAGGCATTTCACCAACTTCTGATGGGGTCGGGAACTTTACCTTTAGATGATACGTGGAGGTTACAGCCTTCATCTGATTCAAGGACAGACGTCCAAGAATTGCATTGTACGAAGATGGGGCTTTCACCACCAGAAAGTCTACCATAAGAGACATTGTTTTGGGGGTCGTTCCAACTAACACGGACAGAGTGATTACTCTGACTGGCTAGATTGTGTCCCCTATGAAGCCTTTGAGGGGCATAAGTGTAGGTCGCAATCAATCGGGAGCAATCCCTGTTTTAGTGAATGCCTCTTACAAGAGGACGTCAACGGAGCTGCCATTGTTAATCAATGCTCTTCTAGTCCTATAGTTAGCAATTTGTGTAGTTACTACCAGAGCATCGTCATGGGGGCGTGACAAACCTTCTCCATCTTTTTCATTAAAAGTTATAAGATATTCCCTGGCCTAATCCCTGTTATTAAGGGATGGTTTGTAAGCGGAGAATACCTCTTCATATCTGGCCCTCCTTACATGGGTCTTACGTGCCGAGAAGGTCATTCCCCCTCCAGTATATCCTCCAGCTATGGTGCTGATTTCACCTATCGGAGGTTCTTCTCTACCTTAGTTTCTTCGATGCGGACTCTCTCTACGTGGATTCGTGGTTCTTCTTTTGTCATGAAGGGGTTTCGGGGCCAGATCCCCCTAACAATACAACCAAGGTTATTTTTTTTTCTTGGTCATCTGTCGTCATTCGTTCTTTATTAAACCGAGAGAGGTATGACTTGAGGCTCTCATCATCCCATTGTTTAACAGTTAGGAGATAAGCCGCTAGTCTCCTCCTTGTTCGGCTGGCCATGAACTGTGTCACGAAGAGACGTGCCAGTTTGTTGAAGCTGTCCATGGTTCCAGGTCGTAACAAATGAAACCATGCTCGTGCTGCTCTTTTCAGAGTGAGGGGAAAGGCTCTGCATGCTACTTCGTTGAGGAAACCGTGGAGGGTCATATGGGCCTTGAAAGTCTTTAGGTGTTCCAATAGGTCTTTTGACCCGTTGTATGCTTCCATCTGAGGGACTTTGAACTTTGGAGGTATAGATACTGCCATAATCTCAGCATTGTATGGCAGTTCAGCGTTGGTGAGTTGATCTACCGTGAAGAGCTGGCCCATTTGCTTAGCTACTTCTATTTGGATCTACATGTTGACCCTACGCCATTCTTCATATATGGCGGTTGCATTGGGATGAGGACGGGACTCAAGATGATGACTTTGTTGATCTGTCTCTGGTTCTTCTTTGCCCATTCGTAAGGCAACATTTTCTTGTCGAAGGGTCTCCATATCCGCCATGAGTTTCCGTATTGCTTCAGTTTGTTCATTGAGTCTTGCTTCCATCGTTTCAGGCTGTGCTACGAACGCTATGAACGCTGAGAGTGGGTTGTTGCCGGCATATGAAGGACACGCTAGTTATAGGACAACAAAGATCCCACAGACAGTGCCACTGTTGATGTCATGTTTCGTGAGCCAGGGCAATTCCACTTGGTCAGAGTTCGTGCAATCACCTGCACAATAACAAAGGGGGACCTCGGGGTCTGTTGATTCTCCGATGCTTAAGTCAGTATGGTGTTGAGGATGCAGATGAAGTATATTGATGATGATAGTGTTAGATTCCTTACCTGTGTGCTTCAGGTGGTGTTATTTATACTTGCCGACCTAGTCTCCACGCAAGTGGAGTGTTGCATAGTAGGAGATCATATATTCATACTATCCATTCACCGAGCTATCCTTGTGCCATCAGTTCGCCAAGCTATGAAGTGCTTAGTGTTATTGAGTGTTGTTCGAGCCTTGGGCCGTATTGAATGCGGCATATTTTCTATCTTGGGCCCTTTCCATCTCATTAATGCTAGGTGTGAACTGCCGCAAGTTTTCTCGTATGGTATTGAATGCTAAATTCCTTTCCTCTAAAGCCTTGACTGCATTTCCTATCTGACCTGGGTCTTACACCCGAGCCTTGACCCAGGTACTACTGTTTGACCCAATCCATATTATATACCTGGGCCCTAATCTAGGCCTTCTCTCCAGTCCGATCCAGCCCAAACCTTACATCTGGGTTTTAACCTAGGCCCGGCCTTTAGCCCAATCCAAGGGATTTTACAAGCCTCTCATTTGAGGAAATTAGTGCCATTCGATTGTCCCTCCATAACTTTATTATTTGGTATTTTTTGTTCGTTTTAATCTCCTCCATTTTACGATCTGAGAAAAAGTTAAATATCTACTTATTTTACATCTCAACAACACATTTAATTATACTATAAAAGTCAAGCTCGTCCCCAACTCGATAGAACTGTTTTCACTTCAAAAAGTCTCAATTCTTGCTCCAGGCGACAACATCGCTTCTCTTCACTTTAAGCTCACATTTTTATTTTCTTGAAGGGTGGCTAAGCTTAGATCTCCTCTAGAACAAGGCTCCAGATCAAGAAAGTTTATAGTCCGTTTGTTTATACAACTTTCTGTACACCTACGACCACCCTTTTGTCATGCGATTAGAATATGAGACTTGGAGACCCTGAGGGGAATACCGCCATTGCTTAAGTTAGAATTTAGTGTGCGAATGCGAAAGGGAAATTGAAAATAGAGAGTGTCTAGGTCTTACCTCTCTCCCAGTTTATATATAATTTGAAGTTTGGTATAGCGTCTTTTCCCCTCTGCCCTTGACTTCCGTGGTCTGACATGTTCCTTGAGTGCCTAGTTCAGGGCATTAAATACGGTAACCCCTTTAGGCCTAATTTGACCACCAATAGGGTCAATTTGGTATTCCATTTTGCTCGAATTGATCATTATGAGACTATACCCTATTGAGATGCGGCCAGCTGAGTTGACGTGTATGACGCCCCTAGCCCCCGTTTGGGATTGGACAGTGACTGCAATGTCAGGACATGTAACTTGAGGCTACATACCCCACGTTCATGACAGTTAAGTATGAAATGCATCTAGCACGTTACTAGCAGTATGCAATAATTCACAGCGAAAAAAGTTTAAATTAAGCAAAGTTTAGAGCAAATACTAAGTTTGTGGTACCAAAGGCAACTATATTATCCCGAAATAACTTCATGTTTGCATATCCAAAAATACAAGAGGGTTAAAGCAACAACTCAAAACTAAGCCCTCTTTTCACTACAAATTCTTTTAGGATCCATCTCAAAATCCTACAAGGCCTTCTCTAATTCGCATTGTCCTTGTTAATTATCTTCATCAACTCCTTAAAGAGCTGCAGCACTTCAGTTATGAATTGATCAGTAGCTTCTAGCCTCTTCACTAAGGATGGCTCTTCTAATCGCTTAGGGCTCTTTGGGGCCTCCTTGACTATTCAGGGCGCTGGCCTCTTGCGCTTCCCCATACCTGGTCTCTTATCATGTAATAACTTCTACCATTTCAGGTTGAAAATGGTAGCATAGACTACCACAGTGAGATTTTGAGAAATCTCAGTAACTGAACAAACAACATACAACAAATAATATAAGCATACAAAGGCGAACCATGGGATGAATGCATGGACATGTACTTGACACAGAAAAAAATCACTTATGCAATTTGACATTTCAATATCACGTGACAGAGTTCTTTGACTTTTCAAATCACACCTTTTTCTTTTGCACTTTGAACAATTTGATACACATCTTTTACTTATGGCTTTATCTTACTTGTGACAATATGGTTGGATACCTCACAACTCCCCTACCCACTGTGTTCCCCACTAGTTACCGCATCACCCTACAGCCCACTTGGTCAGGGTGACTACATCTTATTCTTGTGCGGTAGTTCGTCATATTCGCCTTCACCGCACACAACACATATAGACACCCATTAGCTTTAGGTACTACCTCGCTCCGGCATCCTTTTGAAAGGATCAACCGTTGATTCCGCCAACTGTTCTTCATTAACCCAAGAGTTACCACTCCAATTTACACACTCCATAGTGGATAGAGGAGTTCTACTAGGACATTCCCCCACCTAGCATTTGGGGTTGTGATAAAATATTTGTTGACTCCCTTCTTTGAAAACAGGCACCAACCCAAATGCATGAGACATGGACTTATGATGCTTCTTTCTTTTCATGAACCATGTAATCATGTATGCTGAGATTCATGCAATCACACCCAAAACAATATGCATCTCACATTACAGCTTGAAAATATTAGAACGTGCGAATACTTGGTTTACACATGTGAACAATGGCATTCAACACTTATCAAAGGGTAAAATAATTTCTTAGACATCATTTACTATGCTTGGTCGAAACACATAAGCACTTGTAAGAATTATTTTACAAAAGTAACATGAGCTTATAACTTCTAGCATGTTTGATATAACATCATCAAATAACATGGCAACATAATCATATAGATCTAGATGCAAAGCATGGTGTCATAAGAGATTTCATTCAACCAACAAGATCATAAAATAACACGCGAGTGCAAGTTTACACGGCATATACACATATTATTCAAGAGTAGGTTGATGGTCTAATTACAAAGATCCAAGTAAAAGCAATATGATCAAACTGTAAAAAGGTTTATTCAATAGTTAGAATTTGAAAGAACAAAACCATAATGTACTTGTGTGAAGGTGCTAGGGTTTTCTCATTCATAGAGGTACTCTAAGAGCTCGGCTTAAAGGCCTTTCGTGTTGTGATGCTCATGTCCCTCTTCCTTGACCTAAGCTAGGTCTTGGACGTGTGGTATGTGCGCTTGGCTCGGTGTATGGTGCGTGTGATATGTTATGGCCAAAACAACTTTGAAATGGGGTGAAGATCATCCCTCAAGGTTTCGGCCTCCCAACTTTGAGAAACCCTAATTTTCTCTCAAAGATCCTTTCAAGAGAAGGGAGGGACGGAGAGAGGTGTGTGGTTGTACCGTGCACCCTCTTACTTAGAGGAGATGATGAGAGGTGAGGGAGACATGTGTTTGGGTGGCAAGAAAGTGGTTAGAAAATGGTGAGAAAAGGCTTAGGTGTGTGGGAGGAGAAAAGAAGCAACAGTGAAGTGTTTGAGAACTCGAAATTTCCCAAAAGACTCTTCAACCGTCGGCCCCTCCCCTTTTATGGACATCTTTCCTTCTCTCATACTCTAATCCTTGAAAAATGTAAGAGACTCATGCATGGATGCCATGTAGCACAATGGCTGAAACCCCCTTCATCTTCTTCATCATTATTTTGATTTGGGAAAGTCAAGAGTCTCATTGACAAGTGGTGTGTGAGACCTTTAATCCGAAACCCTAGTTTCCAATAGGGTCTATCTTCATGCGTCTAGGTTCAATGAATCTGATGGCTAAAAGTTGAATACACAAAATCTCAATCAATATTAGGAGGATGAGCGTGTGCATGCTTGCCACTTGGCAAGTGGCGTGTGTATGTGTTGGTCACGCCTCTCATTTCCCCACAAGGTCTCTTCCTCTTCCCTAACTTCTTGGGGAGGCATGTAGTGACAATTTCCTAGGTGAGTGACATGTGGCATGTGGGTGTGGGAAAGTGGCGTGAGTGTGTGGCCAAACCTAGGGACTAGGTTTTGCCTTGTCCAGATGTGTCTCTTCCACTCCTAATCATTTGTTCCTTCTAGAAACTCCACTCTCGAATGCATGTGTAACACTTGGCAAACAAGTTGTTGGATCTTCTAAAATGGGTGTTCATCTCACCTTGGCCGAAACCCTAACTCTTGGTGGGTTGTATTTTCTTGTGTCCTTTGCAATGTTTTGAATATCATACCAGGGATCGTCTTGGTCGAAGTATTGAAACAAGATATTTTGGTACCAGTATCGTTTTGGATACCATTTCAAAATAGTCGATATATGAATAAATTATATATATATTCCAAAATAATAGTCTATATATGAATAACTTTTATATAAATATATATATAAATTATAAATAGTCTGGTCTAAATTGGGGGTCTAAAAATGAGGAAGAAATGAAAAAAAAGAAGCAAAGGCCGAAACTCGAAATATCGGCTGGTACGGCCAAAATTATAACCGGTATGAAACTCAGCCCTTCTTTGTACCGGCTATGCCACAGAAACGGTATATTTTAGCCATACTGGCCGGTACGGTACAAAATTCAAAACTTTGGGCCTTTGAGCTCCCTTATGCGCCCATTTCCCATGCAATCTTCATTGGAACTCACATGGTTTTGACAAATGGCAAAGGAAAAGTGGGTGGGGTGTGTGTGGGTGCAATGGCTGAGTATTTCTTGTCTTACCTAGGCACCACTTGATTACTTCCTCTAGACGAATCCTCCTTTCTCTCTACATGGTTGACAGTGTCAAAATCTGATGCTCTTGCCATGGATGGCATGCTAAGGCTTTTAGGCTACCCTAAACCCTAATTCTCTCACTCTTCTTCCCACTATTCGGTCCAAATTCTTTGGGCCTTGAATATGTGACAAAAAGGCCATGGGCTTTTGGTGGGTTGGGCGTGTACCCTAAACCTTCTAGGGTTTTGTACTCCAATCTAGTGGGTTGGCTGAAATCCTAAGACCTTGTTGTGCCTCTCTCATGGGTTGAAATGCTAATTACACCAGGCAAATAATTTTAAATAAATAAAAGCCCAAGATTTCTTAAGGGCTCTAAACCTTATGCATGATCCAACTTAGGTATATTATGGTGACAATGGCAAATGAGGACTTGGCTAAATCCGGGTTGTCACATCCTCCTCCTCTTAAGAAAAGATTTCTTCCTCAAAATCGGCATGCTCACTATAACTAAGAGATTTTCATCCAATGATAGGGGTGCTAATAAGCTTCCGGCATTTTTCCTCTTCCACTAGTCATGGTAGAATCATCAGATGCAGATGGAGATGGCACTTCATCTTCTTCTTCGGTTACTGAATCTTGTGACATGAAGAATATCGCGTCCAAGTCGTAATCGTAATACATATTCACTCACATCTCATTCAGCTTATATTCTATGGCAAGCTCAGTATCTTTTATGGGTTGACCCTTCTCACAGAAACTAATATGACCCATAGAGGCATCTGAGGTCTCAAAAGGTGTATAGCTACTAGCACGAGCTTCCACAGTGCGGCTAGTTTCTTCCCCTTGATTGAGTCTGAGCAAATGCATTCTCTCAGAGTCCTTCCAGACTATTGGGTCTTGTGGGGGTTTCCGCTCTTCATGCAGTAACGCCCTTCGTAGAAAACTATTTCCTTGAGAGTCTGCATCCATCACATGAGTGCGATAATGCTCGAACTTCTCCATCTGCTGCGAGTGAGCAGCCATCATTTGATCTCTTCTTTCACTCTGGTTTCTATGACTACGCTCTCGCCTTTCTCTAAGCCTAGCTACTAATGATGCAGACATACGTGTCATGGTCCAATTTTGTGCCATGCCATGTTACCAAGGGTTTGGTATGTGCATATGACGTTACTAACAACGAAAAGATTGGAAAAACAAACAAAAATCTTGTATTTAATCATGCCGAAGTACAATCAGTCAAACACAAAATTTCTAGCGATCAATGGAATCTAAGTTACAAACAAATGAGGGTACTTAGTCCTTATTGAATTCTCTCTTTCCCAAGTGGCTTCCTGAAAGTCAAGATTATTCCAGAGCACTTTGACCAACATGATCTTTCGATTCCTTAGCTCCTTCTCCTTTTGGTCGATGATTTGCACTGGCCACTCTTTGTTAGATAGGTTGGGTTGAAGCTAGATATTGTTGGGCTCCACCATTACAGGTTTTTGCTCCTCGAAACTCTTCTTTAGAGACGATATGTGAAACACGCCGTGTATTTCCTACATCTTGGTTGGCAAACTCAGTCGATAGGCAACAAGTCCCACTCGTTCTACAATCTCATAGGGCCCCACATATCGAGGACTTAATTTTCCTCTTTTGCCAAAATAGACTACTTGTAACGCCTCATTCCCGAGGGTCCGGAGAGTTAACTCATGTTACCTGATAATCAACTCCAACATTACTAATATACTTCCAAAAGCTCCAAATCAAACGTAAATACTTCAAATTTAATTAACCACACATACTTGTATATAAAATCCTCAATACAGTAACCCCAAAAATTACCAACTTCTCTACATGTCACTTAAACTCATATTTCAACAATATAATTATCAAAAATCACCAATACTCATCGAAAGCTTTATATTCTTAATCTACTATTCTTAAGTCATCTTACCCAATTTTTCATAGTCCTGATCCTTAGCTGAAATATCCAAAAATCAACTGAAAATATTGGAGATAAGAGGGGGGTGAGTTATCAACAACTCAGTAAGTAGAGAACATATACTAGTATGCAAACATGAGCATTTACAGATTTCAGAATGCAAAACAAAAGACTTTTATTTTCAGAATGTAGAGTCAGAACATGTTATCAAAAATTTTAAAGTGAAAGTTCAAAGATATTCTTATTCAAAGTCTTTTGGCATAGCATAACTGACCACCGTCATACCATCACATCACATCACATCAGAGGCCATGTTTAACCCCTGTGGTAGGGTTGTGCAAATCCCAGTAGCTAACTGAGTAGAAACAGAATGTGAATCTTCCCCTTATTTATTCTCTGAGCCCTGAGTGTGCACACAGGAAAGACCACCAGAAAAACCACTTTGTTTCCAAAGTGGGTGCACTAGAAACTGAACAGTTGGTACCAACCCAAACAGAAGTCACTATTAGCACCCGTGGTAGGTCAAATAGATCACCATCCACAAACCACATCCCGATTCAATGTCATGCCAAAAATTTTTAAAAATCACATCATATCAGAGTACAGAACATATTCAGAACATAACAAAGTTTTCATAAATCACATCATATCAGAGTACAGAACATTTTCAGAACAGAACAGAATCAGATCACAAAACATAATTTTATATACAAACTTTCATATTCGCTCTCTTTTGCACAGTTCAGAAACAAAATGCAAAATAACTCATGTCTACACCAGTCATGCCAGAAAATACTTTATTCTTAAACAGAATCTCATGAGTAATGCAGAATAAATAACTGAGGTAGTTCAAATCTCTTTTCATAACAAAACATGCATATTTTCAAAAATCAACCTCAGTCCATTTTATTTTTATGCAAATCTAGCATAGGAACCCCGCTTATCTGGACTTCTTAGCTTTTCAGAATTTCCTCAACAATGTCGAACAAATATTAATCATTACCTATAAGAATAATCACGTAATTTCTGTAAGTTTACAATTAATCACGTATTTCGATATTTAAGCCTAAGCTTCTAAAATAGCATATTTTAATTCCTCAAAACTTAAAATCCTCATAATCCCAAAATGTATCATCACTTTCTAAAATCATCAATATCCACCATAACCAATGTCAAACTCAAAACACCCATATTTAAATCCAAAACAGCCAACAAATCTCACAGCATAAACCAATCACACAAACAACTCCATCATCCAATCCAACTAACCCCTTTACTCTTTGAACTCAGTACGGCATAACCAACCAGTTCACAGAAAAATGAGTTAGTACAAAAATACATTTAAATCACGAAAGTTCTTTGGAAAAATACTTACAATGCTATAATATAATTTTTGAATAATCACGGAGGTGCTAGAAGTGGCAGCA
Organism: Juglans regia; assembly: GCF_001411555.2. NCBI lineage: Eukaryota > Viridiplantae > Streptophyta > Magnoliopsida > Fagales > Juglandaceae > Juglans > Juglans regia. Next base: position 31,415,060 of record NC_049901.1, on the reverse strand, counting down.
CAACAACGTAACAGTGTAAAATGCACTATGGCCGTGAGTCTTAAAAACCCAACTTTTGAATGGGGACAAATGAAGACTAGAGATTACTAGGGAATGGCTTATGGATGTCGGTGAAGCTAATGGCAGTGGTGGTTGGCCGTGGGTGGCAGCGTGGGAGGTGTTTGGAGGCCAAAATGCTCAGAAAGGAAATGTGGATGGTGGGGCTTCACCGGTGGCGGATCGGAATTGGGGATGGGTGGTTTAGGTTGCTAGAAGATCAAGGAATATGTGGTGAAGAGATGGTGGCCGGAGGTGGCGTGACTGCAGCGCTAGAGCAAATGGTGGCCGCGGCTTAAGGCCACGTGCGTGGGTTAATGGTGGCGTGGGAGGAGCTGGGAATGGAGGGTGTGGTCGCCGGCCGGTGAGGAAGAGAATGGGAGGGGTGGTGAGGCACACGACGGCGCACGACGGTAGTGGCTGGAGGACGACGCACGGACGAGAGGAAGGAGGGGCTGCGCGCGGGAGTGGAAAGAAGTAGAGGAGAAAATGAGGAGAAAAAGAAAGAGAAGGAGAAGAAAAAGAAAAAGGGAGAAAGAACAGGTGAGGGAAAGAAATGAAGTCCAGTCTTCACAACTTGGGTGACAAAACTGATCCCACAAAAATGATTTCAAAACAGTAAATTTAAATAAAGTAACTTAAACGCAGTGACTAGTTAAAATAAAAATAATAAAAAAAACTGATTTAAAGTAAAGAGCAATTTAAATGCAAAACAATAATTAATATCAAGAAAGTACATCAAAGTAAATTTCACAACTTAAAAAAATTATAAAATAAATCTAACGAGAAATCTGATAAATTTAAAACAAGACAACCAATATTTAAATTAATTAAATAAAATCCTTCAATTAAAAAATACACTAAAATACGGGGTATCACACTACTCCCTTCGTGGGTGAGACCTTGATGTACACCCAATCACCTACTGCAAACTCCAAAATCCTCATTCTATTATTAGCGTAGCTTTTCTGTCGACTTTGGGCTTGCATCCTTTCTCTTATTAAGGCTACTTGCTTCTGGACTTCCTGCAGATATTTGGGTCCAAGTACCCTTTTTTTTCCAACTTCATCCCAGTACAAGGGAGATTTGCACTTTCTTCCATATAGTGCCTCGTACGGAGCCATTTAGATCATGGCTTGGTAGCTATTATTGTAGGCGTATTCTATTAGAGGCAACCACCTTTCCCATTCTCCACTAAATTTCAATACACGTGTTCATAGCATATCTTCTAGTATCTAAATGGTTCATACCATTTGTCCATTTGTATGTGGATGATAGGTGCTACTAAATCTCAAATCGATGCCTAACAATTTCTACAAACTTTACCAACAACGTGATGTGAAACACATATCTCTATCTGATACTATAGACTTTGGTACTCCATGTAATTAGACTATCTCCTTAATATATACTCGTGACAGTTTATCCATTGACTCTATATTGGCTATGGGTAAAAAGTGTGCACTTTTCGTCAATCGATCAACTATTACCCAAATGGAGTTCTTTCCCAATGATGTTCTTGGCAACCCGATCATAAAATCCGTAGATATATCCTCCCATTTCCACTTCGGGATCTGTAACGACTGTAACTCTCCTATAGGCCTTTGGTGCTAAGCCTTCACCAACTGACATATGGGGCATTTTACAACAAATTCTGCCACGTCCTTCTTGATTCCTTCCCACCAAAATTATCCCTTCAAATCCCGATACATCTTGATGCTTCCAAGATGGGTTATGTAAGGGGTACAATGTGCTTCCTTCAAAATCATCCCCTTTAATTTTGAAATCGCTGGAATTACCCTTCTTTCGTTCTAACATAGTATTTTGTCCTTACGGATGCTAAAATACTGCAGTCCGTCAGACTGAGCAATCATCCGTCGAAGCTCCTCATGCTCAGGGTTGCTTTGCTGCCTTTCTATGATCTCCTTATCTTGGAAAACACCAATGCTCCTTGTAATTAATCCAATAAGTAGTGAATCCGTAGCAAGGGGTACTTATTCTTAATGGTGACTTTATTTAACTCTCGGTAGTCAATACATATTCTTAGTGATCCATTCTTCTTCACAAACAGGAGTGGCGTACCCCAAGGAGATGAGCTAGGTTAAATGAATCTCTTCTCCAAAAGTTCTTCAATTTGGTCCTTTAGTTCCTTCAATTCCGTCAGAGCCATCCTATACAACACCTTATGCATCGGGGCCGTTTCTGACTTTAACTCTATTGTGAACTCCTTTTCTCGATCTTGGGGCAATCCAGGTAATTCATCAGCAAATACCCTGGGGAAGTCTTCTATAACTGGTATTCCTTGTGCTCCTTTAAGTTCTTTTGTTTCACTAGTCATGACCAAAAGATAAGCTGTAGCTCCTTCCCTTAAATTCCTCTTAATTTGGCAAGTTGAGACTACCAATGGAGCTAACTCGACCCGTTCTCCCAAATAATAGATTTTATCCTTAGCAGGCAAGTCAAACGACACCTCATTCCTTCGACAATCTATCTTAGCATAATGCTGAGATAGCCAATCCATCCCTAGGATTAAGTTGAATTCCATTAGATGGAAAACGATTAGGTCAGCATTTAGGGTTAAGCCTGGGACCTCCAATGGGCAACTCTTGAATACACATGTAGACCTGACTATCTTCCCGTCTGGAATAGCTACTAGAACCTTCTAAGACAAAGGTTATGCGTTCAATCCACATCTTTGCACACAACTAGAAGATACAAAAGATCATGATGCTCCTGAGTCAAACAAAACATAGGTTGTGCATTGAACCAACTTAACCTTACCTAGTAAGGTAATTTAGGTTATTCAGGGTTTCCAAATAAATAGATTTCATCCTTGAAATCAGCATGCTCACTATAACTAAGAGATTTTCATCCAACGATAGGGGTGCTAATTAGCTTCCAGGATTTTACCTCTTCTACTAGTCATGGTAGAATTGTAAGATGGATCTCTACTAGGTTCAAATCTGTTAGGGAGGAGCTTAGTAAGCACGATGGGGAGTACCTTTAGCTTAGCCAGGTAATTGAGATTGTGAGGGGAAAGTTCGTCGAACTTAGGTCCTTCCTGGGGGAGGTTGTTCGTGTAACGCCCCAAATTTATAATAGCTGAGTCCCACCAGAAATACATTATTTACATATTTCTCAAGGCGATTTTAATGCAAGCATTCTCAACAATACCCAACTGTAATAAAAATACTCCATTTGTGATACTTCCCAAAGAATTGTGAGAGCAACTACAACCCAGATATGTAACGTAAATTCAAGCTACAATTTATTTAGTAACATAATGATATTTAGGTAAAGCTAAAATAAAGTTCATAATTATCTAGACTATCGATCTTCACATAGTAAATCTTCTTGCCCAACATTCGATAACTCCATATTCACAAATCTCAAGTAGATGGATTCTCTGAAAGAGTTAGAATTACAAGGAGTGAGCCACCATGCACTCTGTTAGTATATCCACATTCACCAACTACAATAATATAAGCAAGATAAGAAATTATTACCACCAATAGATCATGTACGAGGACATTTGAAATACCACACGGAATTCACAATACTTTATACCACATAGATAATAATATGCCACATAGACATCAAGGATACCAAAAAGGCATTAATATATCACATAAAATATATCAATGTCATGGGTACATAGATAAAATATATCACTTGACTCCCAAAAGAATTATATTGAAATATTTGAGATACGACCAGCAAGTACGGTTTACAAAATTTTTACAATTCTCATAAGCATATCCAAAATAGCATAAAAGATGCACCTAAATAGATATTTTAAATCCAACGTGCACAATCTTAAATTAGAGATTTTATAAAAACTTATTGAGAAGTTACTTACCTCGTTTGCTCACAAAAGTTGACACTTTTTGACTTACCACTCGAAGCCCATTTCAAAACTAAAAGGAATTATAACCCTTCTAAATTTAATAGTATTTCCATAACTTTATTACTATGAGATACTAAAAGCCATACACAACAATGTAATGATATATACATATGTAAAAAAGTTAAAAACATAAAACTACATGTACAAACCAAGTGAGACTTTCAAGGATTGCAAATGAGATCATTGGAAATTTGGGATTAGGGTTGGAACTTGGGCAAGTGACTAAGTTAGGGTGTGAGACTGTAAAACCTAACAAAAAAAATAAGAAAATAAAATCATAAATATAAACATTATATAGATATGTGATAAAGTTACAAAATTAAAATTTCAAGCGAAGATGAGATCATTAGGATTGGGCATGTGACAATAAGACTATAAAAGCTAAAACAAATACAAGAAAACTAATTAGAATTACAAACAATGAACATTATATAGATACTAAGAATAAATAAGAGAATCATTATACAAACCAATAGTATTGGTGGATCAAACAGAGAAGTCATATTGCGGCCGATGTAGACATAGGGGCATTTGTCGAAGTTTTCCCTACAACATTTAAATTTGATTATTAACACAATATATTTTAAGAAAAATCAATATTATATCAATATCAAAGGTAAGAATCTCTTATCGGATGCAAGCTGTGAACCACCTGTCTCCTCCTTGGTCTACACAAAGTCTACCACATCTGGAATATGAATTGACTTCCCTTTGATCCAATTTTGAGTGGAAATCAATGCCTCCACAGTGGTAGAAGTCAATGAACTCTGGAATGGATCAAATATACGCCTCTTGGTGCTAAAGGCCGACTCAGAGGCTAATGTGGTAAAAGGGATGGCTAAAATATTGTCGGTCGTGTCTCTAAGGCTAAGATACTTGACGGCATTGACCTTCTACCAAGATAATATATCAAACCCATATGTGAATGGGTGCATCTCCGCTACCAAATATCTATCCAACTCCGACTGTGTGTTTGAAGGCTGACGAATCTCTACAACCTGCCCCAACCCCTCACCCTACCATAACCTACACTTTTTCCCCATCCTGACTTCGGGAGGAGGCAATGTAGTAGGTGTAGGTGGCGTAATATTACCACCACTTAGTGCGGCAAACTCATCAAACAATCTTTTTAAGGGTTTCCCTAACCCTTACAACACTATGATCCTCACATGCCTTCCTGTTCACCAATGCCAATCTATACACCATACAATCAATTTTGTACTGGGGTTCAAGAACAATGGCTACATGTAGGAATATATTTAACCTACTCAAATCCCTCCAATAGTTGTCATACTTAGCCTGCATGCTCATTGCAATTTCCCGTAGCCGTGTTTGGTCACTCATACACATTTCATCTAATTGTTCTTTTACTTGACATACTTGCTGACATGACTCATTGGATGTAACATACAAAGAGCCAAAAATTGAATTTGCGACCTTGTAGAAAAGTCTAAAAAATTCTACAAAAAAACAACAACCACCCAATCATCATTATCAAGCTTGCCCAATCCCCCCTCATCACAAAAATAGTTGACATATTGTATGTCCTCCTCACCCAATATTTGAAAGGCCTTTTTAAACTCTTAGGCTATCACCAACATCAAGAAGGTTGAGTTCCACCTTGTTGGAACATCAATACACAACTCTTCTTGCATTCAATACCCACTGCCCCTACAGCAACCTTGAATTTATTAAGTCGTGCCAATGAGGATCTCACAAACCTTACCACAGTGCTCACCCTTTCAGCTGAATCATAAACATCTTTCAATAAGATTTAGAATATGTACATCACATCTCACATGTAGACAATCACCACCCATGATTGTCTTATTGCCCTCTCTAAGTTTATTCTTAAGAAATCCCGAAACGGTATCGTTCGAAGAGGCATTGTCAATCGTTACTTTCACAACCCTCTCCAACCTCCCCTCATCTATTACGGTCTCCAAGGCCTTCCAAATGGTCTCACATTTGTGATTAAAAATTTTACAAAACTTAAACATTTGTTTGTTTAGTTGCTAATCAAAATCAACAAAATGTACTGTAAAAAACAATGATTTTGTTTAATTACCAATTAGAATCAACAAAATGTATCGCCGAAGACATATAATTAAAATTTTGGACCAATGTACATGTACTATTCATGAGACAAACTCTTTGACCCTCAATTGGTTTCTCAACAGTTCTCTATATACACTGTATAGTTTCATAGTATCATTCGCCAATGTGTGGCGAGAAGAAATCTCGAACCTAGGTTTCGAGTACTTAGAGTATGCTTGAAATCATTCACCCTCCACAAAAGGAAAGGGTAACTCATCTACTATCAACATACGAGATAGGTACCTCATACATTCTTCTGGATCATACTTAATATACCCGTTCAATGTTGCTCCCACACTACTCCCATCCGCCATTTTTTTTAAAGTCTATTCTCAAGCCTAGATTGACTCTTTTCTTGTAAAGAACGTCTAATTAGACTCTTTTTGTATTGTTCTTCTAAGTGGACTTTCAATTGGGATGTACCATATCTCCAATAGTAATATCATATACTTTACCACTGTGGTTATACTTAGTTTGGAGTTTATTGGGATCATTATCTTGTATTTTGGTAAAATGAGACCACATAATGGAAACTGGTTTCTTACTTGGTGGCTCCATAGGTGTAGGGTCAAGGGTAAAGTGTGATGCCCCCAGATTCCGTTTGGGATCGAACGGACATATGAAGCGTCGAGACATGCAACACAAGGTTAAATGCTCCCGTTCATGACAGATAAAGATGCAATGTTCCTAACCTGCATATAACATTATGTAATATTCACAGCGGATAATTTTTTTCTTTGACCAACACTATGTACCAAACTAATAACATCTCAATTACTTAAAACATGATCCATATATTCAGAAATTATAAACATCCATGATTACAGTACATGTCTTAGAAGACTGTAATATCAAAACATGGGAGACTGAACTCCATAATTACAACATCAGAATAATAACTAGCGTAACTCGGCCAACGATATCATAATAATGTCCAAAAAATTAACTAAAGAGGCCATAAGCTTCGCGTTGTCGCCGCCTAATCAACTTCCTCCAATCGGCGAAGCTCTGCTCCCTCTCCTCAACCTAACACATCTCCTACCATTCAGGGGGAATGGTAGTTAAGACTACCACAGTGAGATTTGAATACAAATCTCAGTAAGTTAACAGAGAACTTTCACACAGGTTAATGATGCACGTATGGCAGTAAAGGCATGAATGCATAATAAAATTCATAAGCAAGCATAAAATAACTTGACGTGTAACATGACATAAACTGACATAACTTGAAGCTTGACCTAAATAACATAAACTTGAACTTGAAACATATCATAAACGTGAACTTGAAACATAGCATGAACGTGAACTTGAAACATAACATGAACGTGAAACATATCGTGAACTTGAACTTGAAATATATCATGAACGTGAACTTGAAACATATCATGAACGTTAACTTGAAATGCATTATTGTCTCATGGAGTTACTATGATGTTCTTGTCTCATGGGATTACCATAATGATATTCTTGTCTTATAAGGTTACCATAATAGCATTCTTGTCTCATGGGGTTATCATAATAATGATCTTGTCTCATGGGGTTACCATGATGTTCTTATTCAATAACTTGATCAAAGTGACCATGTGGGTGCACACAGGTCCCTTTGAGCCATGTGTTCCTGTCAATTACTGCATCACAACACATATATCTACACCAACAGTGAGTGTGTTAACATATGTGCCACACTTGCTATTAACACACGTGTTGTACATTGATAAGTGTTATTTTTATGTGATTCTTATCACTCTTTTATTTGTGGAAAGTGTCATTCAATGCTATTGATTTTATTTTATTTCTACATATTATTTTTTTCTTGGATTTGAATGAATAAGAAGATTTAGTGCAAAATGAGAGCATTTTGGTAAAAAAGAAGAAACTATGGATCCAGACCAATGAGAGGTAGCGAGATCTGAAGAGAGCTAGTGAGATTTGGGTGAGGAGCCTTGTCCCGTGGGCAACAAAGAGATTTCTCTCGACCAAAGGCGAGAAGACTTATCTCTCAGTAAGTGAGGAGACTCGCAACCAGAAGGAATGAAGACTTGGTGACAAGGCTCTAAGCGGTTAGATAAGGTGACTAGTCTAAACGACCAACATTAAAGACCAACCTAAACGACATCATGGGCAACAACTAGAAAAGGCAAGAGAGTCTTTCATCCCGATCGGGAATCTTTCCATTCGATAGGCGAGGAGAGGGCCATGTGGTCTTTGTGACCTCCACGCCTGTTCATTTGTGACCTTCCCGCCAGTTATATTCAGCGCACACGGCATCTACCCGGTAAGACCCTTCCAAGTTTCGCAATCAATCTATTGGCAACCAAATCCTCCCGAACTCCACAATTCAAGCCGCATATCACTGAATCTTCCATTTTAGATAATTTCGATATTCTTAGGATAATTTCCTTTTATGTTAACATCTATCTTTAGAAACTATTTTCTAGATTTTTAGATTAGATTGTAGCCGCATTATTTTGTTTCCAAATTTGAGTTTAGACATCTATTTAATCTTGTCTTGTGGGATGAATAGGGAGTCTTGGTTCTTAATCTTAGTTTTAGTTTTAGTCTTGGTCTGAGTTAGAGAGTTCTGAATTGGAGTCGAGAGTTTTTATATTTTAGAGTCTGAGTTTGAGTTTAGAGTTCTAGAATTTATTCTTTAAGTATTCTTTCAAGAAGGCGGAATTGGAGGGCAGAGGCGAGAGCCACATCCTTCATCAACCGACTTCAACGAAGAACACTAGTTTTATTCTTTTTCTTTTCAATTCCATTATGAACTAATTCTATTTTCTAGAGTTTTGATGTAACCTAGCATTGAACACACAATTTATATTCCAAGTTATTTTATTTTCAATATTTTCATGATTGAGTCTTTAGTCCTTGTTCTTAATGTTTGCAATTTTCTAGCTAACTATTATTCGATTTATTCAATCATAATGAGACCGAGAGGTGATTTGTGATTAAAACTTTAGGATTAAACACTATTAGTTGAGCGAAAGCAGAGATACTTTACCGAAATATTTCCATCCGGCCAAGACAGCGAAGTTAAGGAATGATATCACTACCTTCACCCAATTTGAGGGTGAATCATTATATGAGGTATGAGAGAGATACAAGGATGTATTGTGCAAGTGTCCACATCATGACCTCCCAGCCTGGCTCCAAGTATAGACGTTTTACAATGGTTTGGGATCCACAAATCGATCTATGGTTAATGCAGCCGTAGGAGGAGCATTGATGAGTAAGACCCTTGAAGCCGCATATGAACTTCTAGAAGAGTTGGCGTCTAACAACTATCAGTGGGCTGCTGAGAGATCAATGCCAAAGAAGGCGGCCAGCATTGTTGAGCTTGACTTTATGTCTGCAATTGCGGCTCAATTGGTAAATCTAACCAAACAAATAGGTAAAATGGACGTTAATGCTATTCAAACTAATGTTGTTTATGATCATTGTGCAGGAAATCATTCAAGTGTAGATTGCTAAGTGGGGAATCCTTTTGCCCAACCAAGTTATGAACAAGTCCATTACGTGTCCAATTTCCTAAGTCAAAACAATCCTTATTCAAACACGTTCAATCCGGGATGGAGAAATTATCCTAATTTTTCATGGAACAATAACCAAGTACCGATTAGACCACCTCAACAGTTTCTACAACAAGAAAAGAAGCCGACACGTAAAGATATGTTCATGCAGTACATACAAAAGAATGATATGGTAACCCAAAACAACTCGGCTTCAATTCACAATCTTGTGGCACAAATCGGTCAGCTTTCCAACATGCTTATCGAGAGGACAGCAGGGACTTTATCGAGCAACATGATGACCAATCCGAAAGAATATGTCAAAGCCATAACATTAAGAAATGGACAGAGATATGACCAGCCACCGATAGTAAATACTGAGAGAGATGCAGAAGCTGCCGAAAATCTGGAGTCCGAGAAGAAGGAAACCAAGTTTGAGGTGAAAGAAACTGATTGAAATGTGACCGACCAGCAAGCTGAGAAGACTAAAGAGAACAAAGGGGCTGCAAAACCCAAGAAATCCATGGAGTTTACATCTAAAACTTATTCTCCTTCAATTTATGATCTACCAATTCTTTTTCTACAAAGATTAAGAAAAAATAAGATTGATAATCAGTTCTCTAAATTTCTGAGTATATTTTAGCAACTGCATATTAATATTCCTCTCATTGAATCTTTAGAGCAAATGCCTAAATATGTAAATTTTTTTAAGGATATATTATCAAACAAGGAGGAGCATGAGACTGTGATGCTGACCGAGGAGAGCAGTGCAATTTTACAAAAAAAGCTTCCACCTAAGTTGAAAGATTTGAGGAGTTTCACGATCGCTTTCACAATTGGAAATTCTTATTTTGTAAAGTTTTATGCAACTTAGGGGCAAGTTTCACGATCGCTTGCACAATTGTATATGCCACAATTGATGTGTACACACGTATTGTATATATCCCGTGTCAGGTATTTGCAGCCGCATGAGTACGCATAACGTGAAATGAAATATGGCTCCATCGGTGTTAATGTCTGGTGCGCTCCGGTGACCAGTTATTTAGGCCCCATTTGTAACTCAATAACTGTAATTTGTCAACCTCAATAATTTCACATTAATTTAGACACTTCAGCGTGAACAAATGAGTTTCATTAGAATATTATCTCATACTAGCACTTAAGGTCGTAATAGACGTAAATATACTTGACATAACTTGAAAGTTTGTTCCCAAGATACATAAATTGTACTCGAGATGAAACTTGACATGAAGCGAAAGGACATAAGTTCTAATGTAACGTAACATTACACAAACGTGAGGCGAAAGACATGACATACAATGAGACGAAAAATATTTTGTAGCATATAACAGACAACATTTCATAGTATGGCATAACATGTAACAAATAGTATTTTGTAACATGGTATAACATATAATGTACAACATTTTGTAACAAGATATTCTTATAACAGATATAAATACATGACAAAATAAATTATGTAACAGATAATCATGAAGTAACATGGCATTTTAGGGCATATATAATAGCATACATACATAGACTGTAGTTCCATTACTCGTCACACATATGCAGTAATATGATAGTAAGTTAAGTGCTAACTTATAGTGATTGTCACGTTTTACGAGGTAAAGCAGAAAATATGAGAAATTGTAAGTAGGAATTCTAAATGTTAGGAACATAATCATTAACAAATAAAAAGAAATGCTAACTTAGAGTAAAATTACCATCTTATCTACAACATGTGGAAAAATTATCATTTTATCATTGACTTAAGGATTTTACATCCTAACTCTAAAAATACCAAAATTTACATTCCTTGTAAAGTTTGTCTTAAACTCAAATATCAATTTAGAATAATTTAAAACCAAACACAACTATGAGAAACATGTTAGGGCTGAAACTTTCAAAGGCCATTTATCTTTGATTTTTGTTGCAATTTTATCCAAATTCAAAACTCATGATCAAATCGAAATATTGCAACAAAGCTCCTCATGGTTTGACTTCACATATGCACAAAACTCTTTAGTAACAAGATCCAAACTTTTTAACTAAAATACAACTCTTGAATCTCATGGTTTGACTTATTTCAAAGCATTTTCAAAAACTCCAAAAATTCAAAACTTTCCTCCAACATGTTCATTACACATTCCCAAAAATTAACATGCTTTGACTCAACACATAAAAGTCACCACAAATTACAAAACATCACTTGAAGTACTCGGCTCTATACTTAGTCCAAAAACTAAATTTATTTCCCAATTAGCTTTGATCAAACACTTGATTTAAGGTATTCTATGGTGAGATCTTCAAACCAAAAAATCACATGGTTTAAAAAATGTGTCCTAAAGTAGATCCAAGCATTAAACTTAAAATCACATAGCTAACATAACTCAAAATATGGATCTAACTAAAGACATTAAACTTTTTGACCCAACCGTATGATCTCTTGCATAAAAATTCACATCTTTGAAACCAACATCAAAACATTTCAAACTAACATCCTAACATGTAGATAATAGGCTTAGCATCATCAAATAAAAATATCAAAGCCTTTGGAGTAAGATTAAACCACAAAAGACTCAAACTTTCTTAAAACATAAACTATTTTTCCTCTTATAGTTTCTAAGTTTCTAGATCTGAGAAAATCTTTCTTCAAAATCTTTCATCAAAATCTTTAATCATGCAACTAATCTCCAAAAAACATTCATATGTACATTTTAACAACATTCCATAAAAATTTTGGACCAAGATTTGTCCATTAGCTTGGTCAAAAACTTCAAAACACAACACACTATCCAGATTGTTGCCCATATTGACCTTTACACGGTTAAAACAACTTTTGACCGATCAAACGACCATGAAATCGAATCAAAATAGAAAAACTTTCATGAATGAATCATTGTGAGACGAAACTTACAACAGTTCCAAAAATGGCATGCAAAAAGCCATAGAAATCTACCTAAGAGAGCTACTAAGGGTTTCTTTGCAAGAATGTGAGTGGAAAGTGGTGAAGTGAATGTGGAAATGGCCTGCACACCTCTTACACATTATGAAGAGTAAAGGTATGGCTTTGTATGACACTTTTAGGTAGGGTGGCTATGTCTCAAAAAGGCAAGAATAGTGAGTGGTTTTTAGCCAAAGAAATATCTAAGAGCAGGTGGTGGTGAGGTAGCATTTGGCTTCACATCAAGCTTGACTTTAGGGCATGCTTTGGGCAGAGGGTGGTCTACCATGGGGGAGGGAAAACTTGCTCAAGAAGTTTTGCCAAGTGTCCAAAATTTGTGGGCCTTAATGGGCCTTAAACGAATCGGCCTCATTTGGGGTTTAGAGAGATTTTGGTTAGGGTTTGAGATGCTATCAAGTCCAAATCTAATTTTTCTTGACCTAATAAAATTTCAAGATTTAAAGGGGTGGATAATGATTTCATAACATAAATTTGAGGAATTAATAGCATGTGAAAGTGATTTAATCAAGTGATTAAACACAATGCTAGAAATCATATCAAGTAGGGTTTGGCTTAGGTGGCTTGATCTCACACCTTGATTTCCTTCATAATCCATCTCATGGTTCCTCTTGGTGACAAGTGTTCAATACTATTCACCAAGTGTGACTAAGATCTTGCCAAGTGTTCAAATAAAACTTCTCCAATCTAATTTGAAAATTCCACACTGTGATTCTCAAAACACTGAGCTAGGTTATACTATTGAGATTACTAGTCACTCTGAGAAAGTGTAGAATAAACTTTGCACAAAAAAATCCTAAGTATACATACTAAACTAACAGTGAAATTCGTTTATCGAAATTCACCCCGAAGTGCCTTTAAATAATCAAAATGCGTTTTCGAACAAGCTTTTGATCTGAAAATTGAAAATGAGATTATTGCGCCATAAAAGCCTAAATAACCAACTAAGTCTAATGGCACAGACCATATAGCATTCTGACACATATAACTATCTCAAATAAATAAAATCGCACTCTGGCACCATAGTGAGTGGCAACACTGACTATGCTGACAGACTAAAATCTACACGATTGGTCAATTCGTGAAAATTTATAGGGTTTTTATGAGATTCCTAAAGCCTAAAGAAATTCTACAATTGAATTTCTAGTAGGTTTACATCTTCCCCTCCTAAAAAAAAAATTCATCCTTGTAATCGACGTAAGTATTAACAATAAAAAATACTAAGGAGAATATGCTACTCACCAAACCTGCTATCCATCATAGGACATATTGTCGCTGGTCGGCGCCAGTGGTAGTGCGTTGATATCCATCGGCACGACATGCTGGGGTTAGTAGTAGAACACATTGTTGTTCAAATCATACACCACGTTATGGTCTGGGTTGGGGTGCTACTCGACCTCTTCGTCATCGCTATCTAGTACTTGACCCACTACTAGAAAACTTCCGTGGTGAGTTGATGACATAAATGATCCTGACGTTGCGGGTTCAGAGTTGGCGACTGCGGAGTGCTCCTCTGCTACTCGGCAAGATTTAGCTTCATCCTGTGCCATCCTCACCTTGAAACTATTTCGATCCATCCACGTGGTCAGGTGAAGAAGTGGATAACGCTCTTCATGAGGCAAAGCCTTCTTCTCGTAGCGTACACCATTCCTATCTATATCCATAACATGGGTTCATATAATAACTACCACCATTTAAGAGAAGAATAGAACACTCACAAAGGTTACTGCCTAAAATGAACAAGTTCTAGGCTAACCGTCTAGGACACTGAATCCTTGCTTAAGCGAAGTTACTACTTTCCTTGCTGCACAAAGAGTTATTCACCACATATATTTCTACCACTTAGATTCTGCCATTCCTTAACTCTCTCTCTTTCCAATCAACAATTAGCACTGGAATCCTTCCGCAAAGTGGGTTGAGTCATATCGGCATACTCTCTACATCTAAAACTTCAAGTGTTCGCACAATTCAATTTGGAAGAATTTAATCCATACACAACTAAATTCACTTTCTCTATTTCCTCAAGGAATCCTATCCACCTAGGAATAGCTTACTCCATAATCAAAACGAATCGTTCCTCCTCCTAGGTAGCATCACGTTAATCATTCAGGTATTAATTTAATCTCAAGACTTTCTCTCTTATGATTGACATAGCTCTTCTATCCTTCATGAGCTGCCTCTTATTCTGACTCTAATCAAAAGAATTTGTTCCTACTGTTCACGTAAATCCTTAAGACCAATATTTAACTCCCCATATATTTGTCTCCAATATAAGGGCGATCTACGTTTTCCACAAACATAATGCTTCGCCAAAAAGCATTTAATGACAATTGGATAAAACTACTATCATAAGTAAATCCTATTAAGGCCAAAGCTTCTCCCACACACTTTTCTCCTCCAAACACAAATTTCATTGGATCGTCAAAGTAAAAACAAACTCTGAATATGTGGAATATTAATTCATCAACCTTCAATATCCTTCCTTGTATTACTAAAAGGTATTATATCTACACTAGTATGAACAGTAATACTCCTAATGAGAATTGCTACTCTTATCACCTGGTAACAATTCGGAGTACGAACTGAACTCTCATGCAACACCACAATCATTAAAAACAGGGACTCACTCAAATCAGAAAACATACCTGCTACAAACCTTAATGACTTGACATTACTCCAAAACAACAATAATGCAATAATAACATCAATTGCAATTAAATCAACCTTAACTAAGCTTAACAATATATAGGTCTTAAAAAAATACCAATGACAACGTCAGCTCCTTTAGTTCCTGTTGCGACAGCATCTACGTCTCCATGAGTGACAGCGTACACTCTAACGGGTACTTGCTGCTTTGGATTTGGTTTGTAGTCACCTTTGAGGGAAACCCCCTTTCTTTCCTTTCTCAAAACCACACTGGGGCAGTCTTTGATTATATGACCTGGTTGGCCACACCTGAAACAAGTCCCCAACACGATTCTGCACTTGCCTCCATGGTGTTTACCGCACTTTCCACAAAGTGGAAATGTGATCGGCATTGAGCTCCTAGTCTTGATGCCTTTTCCATTATTGGGTCATTAAACATATTCTTCCTTTCCAAACTATATTCAGTAGCATATGGTGAAGTCATCGTTCTTTCTGAAATGATCTAGGCAAATAAACCCTTATGTTCTGCCTCTGCTATGACAGCGATGTTTACCAACTCTTGGTAGTTCTCAATCCTATAACAAGCCACTTGGCTGTGAATTCTTGGCTGAAGTCCTCCCTAGAACTTCTGAGCATGCATCTTCTCCGTAGAAATTAGGTGAGGTGTGAACCTCCCCAAAGCCATAAAGTTGGCAACGTACTGCTCCACAGTCAAGCTACCTTGGGACAAAAGTGCAAACTCTTGCGCCTTCTATGGTTTAACTGATTCTGGAAAGAATCGATTGTCAAATTCCTCCATGAATCTTCCCCAAGTCAAAGTGGCTAGAGTTCCCAACTCCCTCGCTAGAAGTTGCCTCAGTGTATTCCACCAAATCCCAGCTTTTCCTTGAAAAAGGTTCCCAACATAAAATACCTTCTATTCCTTCGAGCATCTGCAAATCTCATATGTCTTTTCAAGATTGATAATCCATTTTTCGGCTTTCAGAGGTCCTTCATTACCGAAAAATTTCTGGTAACGGTGGATCAGGAACTTCTCATACGAATAACTTCGGGTCTAGGTGTGTGCACTTATTTCTGTTGCTGATGTCTAAGCACGTCAGTCAACAGACGTGTTGCTTCAGTGAATCCTTGCCCTCCATCCATCAGAGGATTTTGATCTTCCTTATTGTTATCTCCACCAGAGTTTCTAAGTAATCTACCACGCGTCATGTGTTACTTCTTGAAACACGTGTACACGTATTAGATACACGTACTAACTCTTATACTTCAAGAAATTCAAGCCTAATGAAGACTAAAATTTCAAGTCTAATATTTGGTGCATTTCCTAAGGACATATGGATTTATAACTCAGAGACGTATTACTTTGATACCACCCTGTGACACCTCCAGATTATACGTTCAATTAGACATTCTTTACAAGAAAAAAGTCAACATTGAAACCCCCAAAACAAATTGCTAAATTAAATTAGTTGTTTCAAATTGAAACTCCTAATAGTTTGGGATTTCAATTTTGAAACTTCTAAATTAATTTTGGGTTTTGGACTAAAACCCTAGATTTACAATAATTATACAAAAATTCACCAAACAAAAATCATCATTACAATCTCACAACATCTCGATAGCACAGAAGTCACAACTTTATCCTCCAAATCCATTCATTTATCCCATCCTCCATATTCCAATCCGAGAACTAAAAGTTAATGGGTCCTCGGGATAGTTACAGCTGCTAAAGTCATATGAGAGAGAAATGGACTCGGCAAGGTCGACGGCGACGAGTGAAAGAGAGACTAAGAGTGAGAGAGTGTAACAACCCACCAGAAACTTAGTGGATGAATTTCTTTAGGCTTTAAGATCATCGTGAAAACCTCAAAAACGTCTCACGAATCGAGCTATCGTGCAAGACTGAATCTTTCAACATAATCAGTTTCTGGCCCACTTAAATGTTAGAAACAAAATTTTATTTATTTGAGGTACTTAGGAATGTGTGAATGAGAAACGGTCTGCGTCATTAGTCTCAGATGAATACTTAGATTCTATGGAGCAATAAAACAATTTTCATTATCCAAACAACAACTATTAAAAAACGTATTTTGATTTTTTCGAGGCACTTAAAAGTTGAAATTCATGAAATGAAGTACGCTCCTAATTTCGTAGGATTATTTAGGATTTTATAGTGTAAAGTTATTTTCACTATTTTTGGAGTGAGTAGTAACTCTTGTGTTAGCGTCATGTGGCAGTCCAATTGTTTTCATATCACAGTGTGGAATGTCCAAATAAGTCTAGAGAAATTTCATTTGGACACTTGGCGAGATCTTACCCACAGTTGGTTAATAGTATAGAACACTTGGCACCAAGAGGAAACATGAGAAGGAAATGTGAAGGAAAGTAAGAAAAAATCAAGATTTGTGATCATGCCAACTAAGCCAAATACTATTTCATCCAAGCATCAATTTTTGTGCTAAACCCAAGAGAGTTTCAACTCTAGTGAAACTCAAAATACTTGGAACCCAATTGAAATCTCAAATACCTTATGGAAAATGAACCCTAAATGGTTTTCCAAACCCTAAATGAATCTAATTTTAGCTTAGTGTTTAATCACTTGATTAAATCACTTCCACATGCTATTAGCCATTCAAATTCATGTCACTTCACCCTCGCCCTCATCCATCTTTTGATAGAAACCAAAACTCTAGACCAAACCCTATTGAAACCCCAAATGAGGCTCAATCGGTTTAAGCCCATTAAGGCCCACTGAATTGCACCACATATGCATGGCTTCTTGGAAATGGTTTCCCATTACCATGAGTGTACTTCCACTTCCCATTTCCTCATCAAGTAGTGGATGATGGGAAGGCAAAAATCCACCTCCCCATCATACGATAGCAGCAAGGCACAAAGCTGTGTGATATGACCCTTAGTTTTGGGCATTGTTTTGGCTGACAACCCATCACTAAGAGGTCACCTTCACATCCCTTCTCAACCCCTCCAATAGTATAAGTGTTTTTCATGACCATTTACTTAGTCTTTTGTCACTTTTGAAACACTTTATTGGAAAAACCTCAAGGAGAAGCTTCAGACAGCTTTTATGGCCTTTCTTAATTAAATTTTTCAAAGCAATGGTAAGTATATTCTCATGTAACTCTCTCCCATAAGTTAGTCCTCTTTGAGTCTAGTTTTCGTTAGTATATTTTGTGTGATTTTTCATGGCATTTTGATTAGTGAAAAATCTATTGGGCTATAATCTGGACAGTGTGTGATTATTTGATTTTTTTTTTCATGATGTTCTTTACAAGATCTTGGTCCAATTTTTTTATGATTTAGAGTTAACATATTAACATGCAAGTTGGATTTAAAATCATTGCATATTGAGAGTTTTTACTAAGCATTTTGCATGATATGAGAATGTTGGAAATTGGAGGTGTAAAAACAGTTTCTATTTTGAGTAAGTTTGGATCTTTTGTTATGAAAGCATTCTCCTATGTTCTTGATATTCACATATGTTGTTTTTAGGACTTTGATATACGTGTTAGGAATTTATTTTGAAGATTTATGATTGTGATATTGAGAGAATGAATTTTTATGCATGTTGAGGTTCAGTCGAAACACAAACTTGACGCTCATGGGTTGTGTTGTGTTTCTATGCAATTTTTGTCATGTGATCTTGAGTTTAATAATTAGATCAATCATTGGACTTGAATATGAAGCATATGATGTTGTTTATTGATGGTTTACTTTATGAAAAAGTTTGATTTAGTGGTTTGATGAAAGACCAAAACCTGTGGTACTCGATTTTGGAGAAAATGTGCAAGCAGATAGTGTTGGTTGGCATTTTGGGATTTTTGTGATTTGTGACTTGTTTTTTCAAGCATGCTATTTCTTAGGATTGGTTTATGGTTTTGTTAAGAAATATTTTTGAACTTTTGGAGTTCTTGGAGTTGATTTGAAGAATGATAGATTAAGAACATCAAGAGTTGTTCTTTATGGTCAAATGACTTTATATTTTGGCATGAAAGAATTACAGTCTTTATGTTTTGTTAATCTACTAGCATGATATTAAAGCATAAGATATGCTTTTGTATGTTGCATGATTCGATTTTAGCTTGAAAGTTGGAGTTTGAAAGAATTGCAACAAAAATCAATGATTTTTTTAGTCTTAGTGTGTTTCGGCCCATGCTTGGTTCTTGTAGTTATGTTATGTTTTAAACTTTTCTAGTTAGATATTTACATGAGGAATGTAAATTTTGGTATTTTTAGAGTTAAAATGTGAAATCCTTAAGTTAGGGGTAAAATGATTGTTTTTCCCACAAGTAGGAGTAAACATTTTACTCTAAATCAGTAATTTTGTTTTTTCTAAGTACACTAGTAAGAAATTTCTAACCTTTAAAAATATCTAGTTACGGTTCTTGTTATTCACGCTTAATTTTTGTCATGTTTCAATCGTTGTAAGTTAGCTTCTAACTTACTTTTAGGGTATTTATGTGTGTATGCTGGTAAGAGAAACCATTATTTATGTTATTTATGCCTATGTACATGCCATAATTTATTTCCGTTACATATTTATCTATTGCACGTTTGCCACGTTACACCATGCTTAACTATTGCATGTCACGAATATGCTATGTTTATATGTTAAGCATAATTTTTATATCATATCACTAGTCTCATGTACATGTCACATCATGTCAAGTTATGTCATCTGTCATCTCATTTCACGCCACGTCATGTCATGAGTTTAGAGTTTATCACAAAAAACAGTATTTTCAAGTCAGTTGAGTTGACATTGTTCTTGGAGTTCTTGAGAGCCATTCACTCTTAGAGTGAAAATAGTGAGAAACCGAGTGAGTTGAGATTGTTCTTGAAGTGAGCTGTGTTTGGGAGCTCAAGCGCCACAATTTCTATAAGTAATCTTGCCATTTATTTTTTAAGTATTAGAATGACATGTTAGGCTTCAATTTATGGCATGAGAATAAGGTTTTGATTGAGTTTAATTGAAGTTTATCATAAAAGATGCAAACCGGGTCAGATTTGATGTATTGACTGAATAATTCGTTTTGGGTTTAAATTTTAGCTACGGCATGTCTTGATATGATTTTGTATGCTTCAATAATGTTTTGAAGTAATTTTTTGAAGGTTAAAATTTGAAGTAAAAAGCATGCTATGATAGGTTTATAAATCCATATCTTGTGTTGATCATCAATCATGTTTTGATTTCACTTGGTCAAAGTTTATTTTATGACGTTTTGGTTAAAGTTTCTAAGCTTGAGTAATGAGCATTTAGAAAAGCCTTGTGATTGAGATAAGAATGAAAATGCATGATTTATTTAGGTTCTAACTGTGGCGCCCCCGACCCCCATGTAAGGAAAACACGGGAATCGAGACGCCGGGATGATGACAACACGGTCACACATCCCAACGAAAGTGCCAAGTGTGTGTACATATGCAACGGTGTACAACAACAACGCAGCGGATTAGTCAACTATGTACCAGAATTTAAATACAAGTAAACATCAGTAAAGTTTTAAAAGCAGTTATACAGTCATCCAAAATAAAGTTAACACATGTCCCAAAAAATACAAAGGGTAAAATAAGATAACAATAACCAGTGATCCCAGATCACTCCTCGGGCGGAGCCGTCTCCTCAGGCTCGCCCTCCTCCTCCTCATCTGCATCAAAATCTGCGTTACCACAAAATGGTACCGCAGGTAAGTATAACCCAAAAATAATCTCAGGAATAAAATGCATTTAATACAACTAACATGCATGCATATGATGAAATATGCATTTTTCCTCAAAACATCATTTTCCCCGAAAATGATAATTTTCCAACACACGCCAAAATCCCATTTGGCCCAAAAATAATCCGTAAAACATTTTCCCAGAAAATGATTTACACAAAATCCAACTCACACTATTTTCCCAGAAAATAGTCCATTTAATCCGTCAATACCCTATGCACCATGGCCTCCCCTAGGGACCATCCGCATGTCCTGGCTTCGTATCGATGCCCAGTTCCGCGCCCAGCGCGTACATGGCCGAGCACCCACTACGCAACGAGCGATGCCCAGTTCCGCGCCCAGCGCGTACATGGCCAGACATCCTCTAGTCCCCGCCAGCAGAAGGACCACGGAGTCGGCACGAATCTCTCGTCCGATCCCATTGTCGCCCAGCGACAATCCAGGGGACGTTACTCAGTTTATTCCGCTCCTGAGTAACCAGAGGAGCTCCACCGAGATAATGCCCCATCTCGGCTTGGGGTCGTGATACGCACGCACCCAAATTCCATTCTCACATGAAAACCCAGTTTTCATAAACACATGAACATGAATGCAATACACGAAAACCCAGTTTTCCTTTACAAACATGATCATGCATGAAATAATGATATGCACATGTACCAACACAAATCCACATTCCTCAATAACCAATCCAATCAAACCAACCCAAACAACTCCAATCACAAATCCATCCGACCCCCGAACTCCTCGGACTCAGTCCGGCATGTCAAAAAATACAGTGAAAAGCGTTAGTGCAAAAATACATAAAATTCATGAGAATTCTTTGGAGAAATACTTACAGTGCAATAAAGCAATTTCCGAAGGATCACGAAGCTGAAAAAGGCGACGTCTGAGCAACACCACAGTATAAAATACACTGTGGCCGTGGGTCACAAATACCCACTTTTCAACGAAGACAAACGAAGACCCCAAAATGGTAGGGTAGGGCCTAGAGAGGTCGGTGAAGCCAATGGTGGTGGGGGTTTGCCGTGGGTGGCGGCGCAAAGGGCGGTTTTAAGGCCAAAAAGTCGAAATCGGAAATGTACTTAGTGTGGCTTCACCGGTGACGGATCGGAGCTGGGGTTGGGTCCAAAGGGTTGCCAAGAGGTCGGGGATGAAGTGGTAGGAAGATGGTGGCCGGAGGTGGAGCGACGGCGGCGCTGGAGCGAAAGTGGTGCCGTGGCTTTGTGGGCTTCGTGGGGGCTAACGGTGGCACGAACGGCGGTGATATTGGTGGGGTAGGACGGCCGGCAGCTGAGGAATGCAAGGGACCGGGCGGTGTCAACCACCGCCGACGGACGGCGGCGCTGGGAGGGGACGAAGGATCGGGCGGAGGAGAGGGGAGAGAGAGTCCGTGCGCGGGAGAAGAAATAAGCCGAAGGAAAATAAGGGAAAAAGAGAAAAAGGAAGGAAAAGAAAAGGAGAGGAAAGAAAAAGAGGGGAAAAGAAATGAGGTCCAATCCTCATAACTTGGGTCACGAAAATGATCCAACGGAAACGATTTTAAAACCACAAATTAAATAAAATAATTTAAACGTAATGGTAAAGTCAATTTGAAATAATTAAATCTCACAATAATTAAATAAATATGAAAAGCAGTTTAAATGCACAACAATAAATAAATATTAAAAAGCACAAAAAATAATTTTCACCAAATTAAAAATCCTAAAAATAACCCAATTAAAATCCAGTAATTTTAAAACAAGAGAATAATTTTTTGAATAACATAAAAATAATCCTTAAATAAAAATACACTAAAATACGGGGTGTTACATCCTCCCCCCCTTAAAAAGAATTTCGTCCTCGAAATTGGCAAGGTCAACATTAAGACTAAGACAGGAATAAGATTCAACTAAGAGCAGACTAAGAACATACCGTCAAAATCAAACAAACAAGTAAGGATAATGCTCCCTCATGTCGGCTTCTCTTTCCCAAGAGTAATCTTGAGCCAACGGATCACCCCATGACACTTTCACCATAGGTATTGTCTTGGACCTTAATCTTTGCTCTTTCCGATCCACGATCTGCATCGGGACAACATCATAAGTAAGGTTAGGCTGAAGTTGAATGCGTTCAGGGTCAACAAAACGTGGCTCTTGCTGTCCAAAACTCTTCTTCAACGAAGACACATGAAACACATCATGAACATCCCCAAAATAATCCGGCAAGGCAACTCTATAAGCAACAAGCCCAACTTTCTCTACGATCTGAAAAGGGCCAACATACTTGGACTAAGCTTTCCTTTCTTACCAAAGCGCTTAACGCCTTTCATAGGAGAGACTTTAAGATAAACCCAATCACCTTCTTCAAAGGATAAGTCTCTTCTTCTTGTATCTGCGCTTCTGCCATTTTAGTCCTTATAAACTGAACTTGATCCTTCATTTCTTGAATTATCTCAGGCCCAATTACTTTACTCTCGCCGACTTCATCCCAACACAAGGGTGATCTACACTTCCTTCCATACAAAGCTTCATACGGGGCCATCTGGATGGAAGAATGAAAACTGTTATTATAAGAGAATTCAATAAGCGGTAGATGATTCTCCCAACTTCCTTGAAATTCTGTGACACAAGACCGCAACATATCCTCTAGAGTCTGAATAGTACGCTCTGATTGACCGTCTGTTTGAGGGTGATATGCACTAGTAAACTTCAACTTAGTGCCTAAAGCCGCCTGCAAGCTCTTCCAAAAATGGGACGTAAACCGCGGGTCCCGATCTGACACGATACTCTTGGGTACTCCATGCAAACGCACTATCTCCTTGACATATAATCGAGTCAACTTACCCAAAGAGTCAGTATTATTAACAGGCAAGAAATGGGCACTCTTGGTCAACCGATCAACAATCACCCAAATTGAGTTCTTCCCACTAGGAGTTCTCGATAAACCCACAACAAAATCCATTGAAATATCATCCCACTTCCACTCAGGAATAGAGAGAGGTTGAAGTCTACCAGCAGGTCTTTGATGCTCAGCCTTCACTCGACGGCACGTGTCACATTTCTCAATAAACAAAGCGATGTCCAACTTCATTCCTTCCCACCAGAAATTCCTCTTTAAATTTCGATACATATTCGTGCTTCCTGGATGAACTGAACAAGGAGCCGCATGGGCTTCTGCCAAAATCCGCTCTTTAAATTCAGAATCTCGGGGAATCACTCTACGATCCCGAAACCGAAGAATACCATCCTTATCCAAGCTGTAATTCAAGGGTCCTCTAGACTTCCTGACTCTTTTCCTGATAGCTAACAATTCAGGATCTCTTCTTTGAAGAGTCTTCAATTCTTCAAAATCCACTACTCGGACATCCAAAACTGAAGATAATAATTCCTCTTGCTGAGAACTCTCGATAAGAAGTCTCCTCATTCCATAAAAGAGAGAGTCCAAATCTGATGACTCTGCTTCATCCACTTGTTGAGATTTTCTACTCAAAGCATCAGCGACTAGATTCGCCTTTCCTGGATGATACTTAATCTCACATTGATAGTCGCTAATCAGCTCTAACCACCGTCTCTGTCTCATATTGAGATTCTTCTGAGTAAACAGATGCTTCAAGCTCTTGTGGTCAGTAAAAACTTCACAGGCTTCACCATACAGATAATGCCGCCAAATCTTAAGAGCAAAAACTATTGCCGCCAACTCCAAATCAACACCTATGCTACAACTTCTAAACCTCCATTGAATTCTACTTTTGGTAACCTAATAGCCACTTCCAAAGCTAACCATCAATAACAAATTGCACAACTAAATTATTAATCTCCAACTACAAGTATCTTGTCAAAATTCAAGTCACCACTAATTCCCCAAAATCAGCACAATCTGAACTCCTGACTACAACCAAAAATACCACGCTCCTGCTGCGCACTCTGATATTCGCAACATGCATAAAACTTATGTCCTCATGAAACTAACACCATCGAGTACAAGGTAGCTCCATTCCTATTGACCAAAAACTCTTATCACATCTTGGTAGAAAAATACTCCCTTTCCAAAAACCACGAATTATAACTCAAATTCCTCAATTAACTCTCGCAGCCTTAATCAAAATCAATTCCATAAAATACATCCACCCAACCAACCAATAAGAGCGCCTATAAACTTCTACCTGACAATCTAAACCCAAAAGCTCATCACTTACATTCTTAACAACATCTAATCTAGCGGTGACTAAACTCACTACGAACCACCATAGATTACACCAAAACATTATCAAGACCTTCTTGGTAACTCCCTCACTTATCTCTACTCCTACAAGCTAGCATTAACATAACTAGTTCCTTCAATAGTACATCACTATTAAACCTCAAGGCAAACCATACTGCTCAAATCTTCAATCCACCAAAAGTCATTGCAAAGCACCCAAGGATCCTAATGCTTTATTAACCGCATACTTGATCATCTTATCCACTGTTGATACCTAAGGTTCAACTTCGAAGATCTTATCATACACCATACATGATGTCCCAACAATCTCTCTTCCAGTTAAATAACAATGTCCTTAATTCAACCAAGTGGATGCTCAATTTCCAAAAGAAAGTATAACCTCAAAAATTTAAATTCCTAGGTGAACTCAAGTCACAATTAATTCCTGAAGATAATCACAATAACTATTCCCAACCATGCTTCATTGAGTAACCCACTTCAACTGCACACTTCGATCAACTCACCAAAAACTCCAAGCCAAGGTCTCTTAAATTACCACTATTGTGTCGACTCCTCTTCAACACCTACCAAAGTCTCTTCCTCCAAACCAAAATGAGACTAGGACTTATACTCTCTGAAATCCATAACCACTCACCACTACTATACATCAATGTCACGCACCCTTAGCCAAAACCAATAATCCTCCAAACGTGCAGATGATCATCATTACCATTTCCATCACTAGACCTATATCCTTGAAATGAACAAGAATCATTTCCTACATCCACACCATCTATCATTCTTAAAATTGATATGGATTAAATCCTCAACCTATCACTGAAACATCGAGCTAAAAGCAATAATCTTTCGAATTAGATCAACATCCTCAATCCTCAGAAAATACACGAACTAGATAATCACCTTCAGTCTCCAAAGAAATTCTTTCTTGAAAAAAATTCTCACCTTAGTAACTTAACTCTCATCAATCCTATTTTAATTCAGTCCTTCAACTTTGTAATTCTAAAACCTTAAACAAAATAAAAATCATTTTCCGAAATCCTTAAAATCGATGACCTCAATCTAAAACATTCACCCTATAAAACTTGTAAATTCTAAAACCCCAAATGTTATCAAATTGCTTATCAAGGTCGGCAAGATCGAAAACTTCTAATCTAAGTAATCCTTTAATTGCTTGTTGAACCTACTACCTTAAATCTCATAACTTATTTCCTAAAAATTATGAAGCCTCAAACCTCAGATGAACTTATCATAAATCTAACCTTGAAATTTGAACTTACAACCTCCTACCCCAAAAACTCATTACATAAATTCTACGGAACCTAAGACCTTAATTATCCTAAGCAATTTAAAATTATTCCCCTCCTTAGCAGCAATTCGAATTCCTACTCCAAAAAGTTCACCCTGACCATGAAGTTCGAGCCTCGATATTAAAACAAACCAATCACCAAGAGTTCAAGCCTACTACATCAAATATTCAAGCCTAAGAATGGCCTTCTCAGTCATACTACCTTCCTGTCATAGCGTAATCCTTAACCCGCCTTTCAATTCCGAACAAAACAAAACAAAACAAAATCAAATCATAACAAATAAAATTTCATACATAAAATAGCATACGACAAAATGCATAAAATCAATGAAGTAGCTCACAATAAAATGATTAAAACAATAAAATAACATAACATAAATAAATCAATAAAATAAATAAACAAACAAGTAATATACAATAACTAAATAAAACCAATAAAAACCACAAACTTTAAATTAGATAATTTTAAAATCACAACTTTTAAAACTTTCTGGTACTGCACCTATGGGACATGTGGTTTTACCCAGAGCCGAACTGCTCTGATACCACCTGTGGCGCCCCCGATCCCCATGTAAGGAAAACACGGGAATCGAGACACCGGGATGATGACAACACGGTCACACATCCCAACGTAAGTGCCAAGTGTGTGTACATGCAACGGTGTACAATAACAACGCAGCGGATTAGTCAACTAAGTACCAGAATTTAAATACAAATAAACATCAATAAAGTTTTAAAAGCAGTTATACAGTCATCCAAAATAAAGTTAACACATGTCCCAAAAATACAAAGGGTAAAATAAATAACAAGCTAGTGATCCCAGATCACTCCTCGGGTGGAGCCGTCTCCTCAGGCTCACCCTCCTCCTCCTCATCTGCATCAAAATCTGCGTTACCACAGAATGGTACCGCAGGTAAGTATAACCCAAAAATATACTCAGGAATAAAAATGCATTAATGCCACCAACATGCATGCATATGAAGAAATATGCATTTTCCTCAAAATATCATTTTCCCCGAAAATGATTAATTTATCAACACACGCCAAAATCCCATTTGGCCCAAAAATAATCCGTAAAACATTTTCCCAGAAAATGATTTACACAAAATCCAACTCACACTATTTTCCCAGAAAATAGTCCATTTAATCCGTCAATACCCTATGCACCATGGCCTCCCCTAGGGACCATCCGCATGTCCTGGCTTCGTAGCGATGCCCAGTTCCGCGCCCAGCGCGTACATGGCCGAGCACCCACTACGCAACGAGCGATGCCCAGTTCCGCGCCCAGCGCGTACATGGCCAGACATCCTCTAGTCCCCGCCAGCAGAAGGACCACGGAGTCGGCACGAATCTCTCGTCCGATCCCATTGTCGCCCAGCGACAATCCAGGGGACGTTACTCAGTTTATTCCGCTCCCGAGTAACCAGAGGAGCTCCACCGAGATAATGCCCCATCTCGGCTTGGGGTCGTGATACGCACGCACCCAAATTCCATTCTCACATGAAAACCCAGTTTTCATAAACACATGAACATGAATGCAATACACGAAAACCCAGTTTTCCTTTACAAACATGATCATGCATGAAATAATGATATGCACATGTACCAACACAAATCCACATTCCTCAATAACCAATAACCAATCCAATCAAACCAACCCAAACAACTCCAATCACAAATCCATCCGACCCCCGTACTCCTCGGACTCAGTCCGGCATGCCAAAAAATACAGTGAAATGCGTTAGTGCAAAAATACATAAAATTCATGAGAATACTTTGGAGAAATACTTACAGCGCTATAAGATAATTTCCGGAGGATCACGAAGCTGAAAAAGGCGACGTCTGAGCAACACCACAGTGTAAAATACACTGTGGCCGTGGGTCACAAATACCCACTTTTCAACGGAGACAAACGAAGACCCCAAAATGATAGGGTAGGGCCTAGAGAGGTCGGTGAAGCCAATGGTGGTGGTGGTTTGCCGTGGATGACGGCGCAAATGGTGGTTTAAGGCCAAAAACGTCGAAATCGGAAATGTACTTAGTGTGGCTTCACCGGTGACGGATCGGAGCTGGGGTTGGGTCCAAAGGGTTGCCAAGAGGTCGGGGATGAAGTGGTAGGAAGATGGTGGCCAGGTGGAGCGACGGCGGCGCTGGAGCGAAAGTGGCGCCGCGGCTTTGTGGGCTTCGTGGGGGCTAACGGCGGCACGAACGGCGGTGATATTGGTGGGGTAGGACGGCCGGCAGCTGAGGAATGCAAGGGACCGGGCAGTGTCGACCACCGCCGACGGACGGCGGCGCTGGGTGGAAGAGAAAGAAATGGACGGAAGAGAGAGGGAGGGGGCTGGGCTTCGCACGCGGGAGAAGGGGAAAGCAGAGGGAGAAAAAGAAAAGGGGAAGAAAGAAAAGAAAGGGAAAAGAAAAGGAGGAAAAGAAAAAGAGGGGAAAAGAAATGAGGTCCATTCCTCCTAACTTGGGTCACGAAAATGATCCAACGGAAACGATTTTAAAACCACAAATTAAATAAAATAATTTAAACGTAATGGTAAAGTCAATTTGAAATAATTAAATCTCACAATAATTAAATAAATATGAAAAGCAGTTTAAATGCACAACAATAAATAAATATTAAAAAGCACAAAAAATAATTTTCACCAAATTAAAAATCCTAAAAATAACCCAATTAAAATCCAGTAATTTTAAAACAAGAGAATAATTTTTTGAATAACATAAAAATAATCCTTAAATAAAAATACACTAAAATACGGGGTGTTACAGAGCTCGTGTTGTTGGTGCAGGTCTTACAAACCTCCTTTGTCTAGCCAGTTGATCATCCTTCATTCTTGCTAAACTAATGGCTTCTTTGAGTGTTTGAGGCTTAAACATCTGTATACCATCCGAGATGTCCATCTTTAAGCCCCCCATAAAAGTACCTACAAGTGTAACAGCCCACTAGAAATTCATTGGTGGAATTTCTATTGATTTTAGGAATCTCGTAAAAGCCTAATAAGTTTTTATGAATCGACCAATCGCATAGGTTTTAGTCTTTCAATATAGTCAGTGTTATCACTCACTATGGTGCTAGAAATATGAGTTTTATTTATTTGAGGTGGTTAGAAGTGTCAGAATGCAATATGGTCCACGCCATTAGACTCAGTGGATTATTTAGAATTTTATGGCGCAATATCCTATTTTCATAATTCCGGACGAAACTTCTGTTGGAAATTGTGAAATTATTTTTAGGGGCACTTCGAGGTTGAATTTCGGTATAATATTTTCACTGTAGGTTAATATGAATATTTAAGAATTTCTAGTGTTAAGTTTATGATTCACTTTTCGGAGTAAATAGTAACCTCGATAAGCGCACCAATTGCAGTATTTCAAAATCATAGTGTGGAATGTCCAAATTAGATTAGAGAAGTTTTATTTGGACACTTGGCAAGATCTTAGCCACACTTAGTGAATAATATTAGACACCTGGCACCATGAGGAATGTTTGTTGGATTTGAAGGAATCAAGGTGTGAGATCATGCCACTTAAGCAAAACCCATCTACTCAACCAAATTGTGCCAGACCAAAGAGGTTTTCAATCCTAGTGAAACCCTAAATGGTGGGAATCCAATTGAAAGCCCAAAAGCTTTGTTGAAATCGAAACCCTAAACGGTTTCCCCAAAACCCTAAAGTTGGCCTCTAAACATTTTCTAATCCGATTTCTAGCATTATGTTTAATCACTTAATTAAATCACTTTCACATGCTATTAATCCTTCAAATTTGTGTTAGAACATCATTATCCAACCTTGTTAACCTTGAAAAATTGATTGGACCAAGTGATATTGGATTTGGGCTTGATAGCAACCCAAACCCTCTTTAAACCCCAAAATTTAGGTCCATTCGGTTTAGGCCCATTAAGGCCCACGAATTTGGTCACCATAGGATTGCTTCATGGCTAAGTTTTGTACCCCCACTTGGCTGGCCAGATCTTTACAAGAAGGGCCTAGAAGGTTCTTGAAAGACAAAGCTAAAGGTCCACCTCACTCTTTCACTCTCACACTCCACCTTGAGAAAAGATCTTGGTCTGACTTTTATGAGAAGAAAAGGCCAACACTCAACCATTCCTTCAGTCCTATCACTTTACATAGCTTGTGTAAGAAGCTCTCCAGTCCACTTCCCACGAAAAGCAGCTCTCCTTTACACTTTTCCTTCATAGAACACAAAAGACACTCTCGGACAGTTTTTCGTACCTCTTTTGAATGCCTGTTTCGAAGCTTTTATAAGTATTTTATCGCAAATTTTCCTTCATGAAAGTTCTTTATTTTGGAGTCTAGTTTACGTGGATACCTTATTAGTTCCATTTGGAGATCATTTGACTGGTAAAAAGTTGTTTAGACCCCAGAAAGGTCATTCTGGGCGATAAACTGGAGAGTGTGTTATATTTTGGAGCTTTTGACCAAGCTAATGAATAGATCTTGGACCGAACTTTTTATGGAGTACTGTTAACATGTGTATATGATTATTGGTTGAGGATTTGTTGCATGATTAAAAGTTTTGGTGAAATATTTTCTTAGGTCTAGAAACTTAGAAACTGGAAGAGGAAAAACAGTTTCTGTTTTGAGAAAGTTTAAATCTTCTATGGTTTAATCTTATTCCAATGGCTTTGATATTTTTATTGGAAGATCCTAAGCATCTTATATACACGTTAGAATGTTATTTTGAAGATATTTGATGTTAGTTTCGAAGATATGAAATTTTATGCAAGGAGATATTCGGTTAGGCCAAAGTGATGATGTTCTTGGCTAAATTTATGTTTTCGTTGATGTTTACCCATGTGATCTTGAGTTTGAAGCTTGGATCTGTTTTAGGACACCTTTTTGGACCATGTGATGTTTTGATTTGAAGATCACTTTTTATAAGTCATGGATCAAGAGGTTGATCAAAACAAGTTGGAAACAAAATTCTGTTTTGAACTTAGAAGAAAAACCAAAGAGTTCAACCATGGTTTTAGTGTTTTTGATGACTTTTGTTCATGATTAAAAATATGATTATTCTTAGGAATATGTTATGAGTATAGTAGAAGAAAAATTTTGGTTTAATCATGAGTTTTGAAATTTGAAAGAATTACAACAAAAAGCAAAGGAAATAGCCTTGTAAGTTTCGGCCATATAGAGTTTTGATGGGTGTGTTTAGTTTTAAATTTTTCTCAATTGATATTTGAGCTTAGGACAAAATTTACATAAGGTATGTAAATTTTGGTGATATTTGGAGTTAGGATGCAAAATCCTTAAATTAGGGGTAAAATGGTCATTTTCCCACATGTAGAGGGTAAAAATGATAACTTTACTCTAAGTTAATATTTATCCATATCCCTAATTGTTAGTGATTAAGTTCTAATTTTTAAAAATCACTACTTTCAGTTTCTCGTGATCGCATTGAGTTTTGTCTCGAAACGCGAAAATCGAGGTAAGTTAGCTTTTAACTTACTATCAGTTTAATGTGTATGCGTGAAAAGTAAGGGAACTAAAGTTTATGTAAGCATGTTATCATATGTGCCATGCCAAGTCATTACATATTTATCTGTTACATAGAATTTATACTGTCATGAATTATTCATCTGTTATACAAGATATTCTGTCACGTATTGCTATACATTGCAAGTATATTAAGTTAAGTATGCCGTCTATTACATGTATTTCATGTCACGTAATATTCACTATCACATGTTACGCCATATTAAGAAATGTTGTCTGTTATATGGTATGCCATGTTACGAAATGTTGCATGTTACATGTATGACATGTTATGAAATGTTCTCTGTTACATTTATGTCTCG